>NC_055992.1:101013819-101318392 GCF_018446385.1 Zingiber officinale | reverse complement strand
ACACTAAGCATACTACTAGCATCATTTACAACATCATGAATCAGGATAATAAACGTGCTAACATTTTTACTAAAAGGACAAGAAAACATATGAGTGAAGTTTGATGTTCTCAAGATGTATGCTACAAGATTTTTCAAAAGACAGTTAAGTGACTATCAAAACAATCCAAGCAAAACAAGAAGAAATACAAAACAAAATAAACTGCAGAACAAAACAGAAAATGCAAAAAAAATTCAGGGTTTCAGACCCCCCCAGACTTAAACTCTTCATCATCCCGATGAAATCAATATGGTGGAGGAGGTGGATGAGGAAAAGGAGGTCTACGTCGTTCTCTAATAGGAAAACTAGGAAAATCAGGGATTTCACCTAGGAATCTATGATATTCATAAAGAGCATCTATTTGTTAGCTATTAATACTCATGCCCTACATAAAATCCCTCATTCTAGCTTGATTAATATCATAGTGCTGAAAAATTCAGCCATTTGACCTTGAAAATTTCTCGTAAACTGAAAATGATCTCGTACTTCTCTAAACTGATCATCTGATAAAGAGAAGTGACCCTCCAACATTGTTCGTTGGGCATTTTGCTTCTTATGAAGTAATTCTAGAGATGCATGAAAAACCTGAAAAGTCAAATCTGGAGGAACCTGTACCATAGGCAAAAGAATGCCTAGCAAGATCCGGATGACCGGAGGGCTGCGGGTATCCCGATGACAAGGGCTCAATGTGGCTCTGTATCTCCGGATATGGAAGGAACATTTTCAGGGTCTGAATCAGTGATTACCCAATTAGCAGGGTTGCGAACGGAAGTTCGTTCGGGACAAGGAAGAGGTAAAGGAAAACCATTCCTCCTAGGAAATGCAAAACCATTCTCATCTCGGATAATCATTTTCATTGCAAGACATGCATCAATGTCTATCATGTCATTGTCATGGATGACTTCCAACCCATCTAAATCAAGCTCCAAGGTACAAGCTATTTAAGTAATCAAACCACCAAAAACAATAGATCCCGAGGATGCCCTTCCATCTCTCACCAAGGTTTAAGAAAATGAAAACCAGAATCGAAATCAACCTTATATAACATAGCCCACAAAGCATAAAGCTTAACTTTCTTGATGACCCCATTACTTTCCCCCCTACCAAAAATAGTTTTACTCATGACACGATGTAGATACCTAAAGATGGGGTTTTGCATGTGAGAAGCCTTAGCTCTAGAAGGCTCATAAGATTGTTCTAATCCAGTAATTGAATTCCAAAAATGATTCCAATTAAACCTAGAATCAAACCTACGAGAGTAACCGGTAGACAATCCAAAATAATTATTGAAATCATTAAACGTCCACTGAAATTCTTGATTTATTAACCTAAAAGTTATCTTGCCAACATAGTCATCCTCATTGGCAAAGTGGACATCTAATGAGCTCAGAAACTCCAATATAATACGAGGATACGTAGGTAGATGTGAGTACATAATATTATTCCAATCTAAAAACCTAATCATCCAATCTATATCATCTCTTATTCCTAACATGTCTAAAACGGTTGGATCCATATATCTTGTACACATAATCTTTCTATTGACAAGAATTGCAAATCTAGTCTTATGATCTTCATTTCTAAAAATGATATTGAATTCATTGTCGTTACCTTCGTCGCGTGCAGTCCTCTTCCCCTTGCCTTTTGCTGGTTGTTTTCCTTTTTCCCTTGTCGGCTCCTTTCCTCCGCTTGATCCTCCACTCCCCTTGCGAAGTCTCTTCAAAATATTGGACATATTGTCAAGATTAAGTGGGGGAGGTACTGTTCTTGGTTGGAGAAGTTAGATCTTGATGGATTAGATCTTGAAGTACAAGATCTTTAGCTAAGGAGTTGGAGATCTTAGGTATAGGAGAAAAGAAGAATCTAGATCTTGATAAAGTTAGAAGAAAAGGAAAAATTTGAGATCTAGATCTGAGAAGATTTGGGAGAAAGATTGAAGAAGAGAGGAGTTTGGGAGAGAAAAAGGTGTGGAGGTGAAGGGGGTGTGTGGCGGACATGACTTGGATCCAGCCGTGTATAGGGGACACGGCTTGAACAGCTCCACTCCACATGGGTCGTGTACATCTATAAGGCCTCTCCCTTCTCCCTCTCGGGTTGGCTCACACGGCCATGCCAATTGGCACAGCCACAACCATCTCCTTATCGGTTCAGCTCGCACGGTCGTGTGTGAGACACGGCCTCTTCCTTTTCCTCCTTGGGAGGCTTCGTACGGGCATGTTGGATGACACGGCCAATGCGCATTCCTCCGCTAGATCTTCACACGGCCGTGTGTGGGACACGACCGAGCTTGTTTCCTCCACTGGAATCTTCACACGGCCATGTCTGGGACACGACCGAGCATGTTTTCTTCTCTGGAGATCCTACACGGCCGTGTCTTGAAGACATGGCCCTAGCACCCCCCTTATCTGCAGTATACGTCTGGCCGTGTATGGCACACGGCCAAACTTTGTTTGGCTCCAAATGATGATTTTTCTCCTTCCTTGCTTCTCCAACACTTCCATGCCCATGAAGAAATCATGGTTAGCTCATGGAAGTGAAATTTCAACCTGAAATCAAAACAAAAACAAAGTAAAAACACTACTAATGAAAAATAGAAACATGAAATGCACTAACTAAAAGAACCCTTGGGTTGCCTCCCAAGAAGCGCTTGTTTAAGGTCTTTAGCTTGACCAATCTAATCATTCTTCTCTTTTTCTTGCCCTAGGAGGGTAGATATATTTTTCATTTTTGTTGGGAGGCCTTCTCCCATCATCTTCCACCACATTGTTCTCTTCATTTGGTGGCCTCCCATGAGGATGGAAATTTCATTCCTCAAGTTTGTAAATGCTTGCCTTGCTACAAGCATTTAAAAGAGAAGAGACATGGTTAGAGGCATTAGATAGATCATATTCCAACCGTTCCTTACCAATTACCAAAGAAAGTTTATGATTTTTAACATCTATAATAGCTCCAGCTGTAGCAAGGAATGATCTTCCTAATATGATAGGAATTTTCGGATCCTCCTCCATGTCTAACACAACAAAATCTGTGGGAATTATGCTCCCACCTACCTCTATTGGCACGTCTTCAACAATATCCATAGGGTACCTGCAGGAATGATTAGCTAGTTGTAGTGTCATAGTAGTAAGTTTAAAGTTTTTGAGACCTAATTTATTACAAATGGAATAAGGAATGAGGCTAACACTTGCCCCTAAATCACAAAAAGCTTTCTCAATGAATTTAGCTCATATGTTGCAAGGAATATAAAAGCTTCCCGGATCCTTCAACTTTGGGAAATGTTCTTCTCAAAAAGAGCACTACATTCCTCCATAAGTGCTATGGTCTCTATGTCTCCTCTTCTTCTTTTGCTAGACATGATGCCCTTCAAAAATTTGGCAAACTTGGGCATTTGTAAGATTGCATCAATAAGAGGAACTTCAACACATATCTCTTTGACTTTCTCCAAGAATTTGCCAAACTCTTCATCATTTTTTAGCATCACTAATCTTTGAGGAAAAGGGATTACTTGACTCTGTGGATTAAGTGGAAGAGTCTCTTCAAACTTAATGGTACTCTCCTCATTTTCTTGAATCTGATTTGGTTCAAGTGCCGGAGGAGAGAGCTCTTCTTCAGCTTTCATCTCTTTTTGAGCAGTCACTTGAGGATCCCCCAAGGTCCGTCCGCTCCTAAGTTCGATGCGATTGCAATGCTCTATTGGATTTACATAAGGTTTTCCAGGAAATTGCCCTGGTGCTCTTGAAGATGATGAGGCTAGCTGGGCAATTTGGCTATCTTGGATCTTTTGATGCTTTTTAGAATTATCCATTCTCTGAGTCAACTTCAAAATGTCTCGCTTCATTTCATTTTGATTAAAGATAATTTCTTCAAGCATCTTTTCAATTTTAGAAAACTGATAGCCTTGAGAAGATTGTTGTTGTTGCTGAAAATTTTGTTGTCCGGGTTGGAAACTAGGTCTTGCCCCCATAGATGATCCTTAGTCTTGATTATTTCTATAAGAAAAATTAGGATGACTTTTCCACCCAGGGTTGTATGTATTTGAGTATGAGTTGTTCTGTCTCTGATTAAAACCCATGATCGTATCACATTGCTCCAACTGATTGATTTGTGCAGAAATAGCTCCCAAAGGACATGAGTCACTAGAGTGATCAGAACTTTCACATACTTCACAATTAGATACAATAGCATTGACCGTATTTGAATTAGCTCCCATACTTTCTAATTTCTTTGTAAGAGCATCCAGTTTTGCAGCCATTAAAGTAACTGCATCAACATCAAACTTTCCTGATGCTTTTGTTGGGTTTAGACAAGAATAGCCACCACTTCTTTCATTTGGCCATTGATGATGATTTTATACTACACTTTCAATTATTTCCTCTGCTTCATCTAGGCTTTTGTTCATAAAAGCCCCTCCAGCAGCTGAATCTAGGGACACCTTAGTATGATAATTAATGTCATTATAGAATGTGTGCAACACTAACCACTTCTCCAAACTATGGCGTGGGCATTGTTTGAGCATACTATTTTATCTATCCCAAGCCTCAAATAAGGATTCTGAATCAGCTTGTTTAAAACTTGCAATGAGATTCCTCATATGAGCCATTTTACTAGGTGGATAGAATTTATCCAGAAATTATTGCTCACATTGTTCCCATGTGGTGATGCTATTTGGAGCTAAAGAGTTTAACCATTGCATAGCTCTATCTCTTAGAGAAAACCCAAATAATAATAAGCGCACCGCTTCAGAAGGAACACCATTCATTTTCATTGTACCGCATATCTCGTAGAAAACCTCCAAATGTTGATTTTGGTCTTCATGCGGTCCTCCACTAAACTGATTTTGCTGCACCATAGAAATAATAGCAGGTTTGATCTCAAAATTATTTACTTCCACTGAAGGTCTTGAAATGCTAGATCTAAACCCTCTAGCATAAGGTGCTGCATAATCCTTTAGTGGTCTATTCACCATGCTAAAATGTTCTTGTTCTATTTGTTGTCTTTGCAGAATTTTCCTTCTATGAAATGTTCTGTCAATTTCGGGGTCTAGAGGAAGAAGTTCTCCTGCAAAGTTAGATCTTCACATACACAAGAACAAGATTGCAAGATATATATACTCAAAAGAAAAAGGAAGAAAGTAACTAAATCAAAAGAAAAAAAAGAGAAAAGTTAGACTAGGATGTTAGAAATCAAAAATGCAGAATTAGAATTGCAACAAAAAGAATTGACAAGAAGTAAAAAGATATACAAGAAAAACATAATTCTAAATATTAGTTACAACTATGCTAATGAAAAGAAAAGTTATGTTTAGTCTAACTCAATTGATAATCTCTAATGTTATAGCGCAGTGCCCGGCAACGACGCCAAAAACTTGTTAACGTTTGGCAAGTGTTCGGATACGTCGTCAGTAATAAAGAAATATATCGTATCCACAGGGACTGGTATAAGCACTAAAGATATCTCAACACGAATTAACTAAACAACTAATCAATTGATTTATGAAAACTAGTGCAACTATGAAAAGTAAGAATAGAGATAAAAGAATAGAAACAAGAATAAGGGTTATGATAAAGGATGCTCTAGGAGTTTCGGTTTCTTTTTAACGTTATTCAATGTAGGTGATCTACCAAATCGTATTCCTTAATTGTCCATCCACTACAACAAAAACCCTCATAGACATCGGTTTTCCACCGGTGTCTATTTCATTTTCGACCGATGTCTATGAAGCCGATGTAAAAGGTCTACCATTTTAGACATCGGGTTAAAACCGGTGTAGTATCACTTAACGACACCGGTGTTCGAATCGGTTATTAACTGGTGTAGTATGACTTAACAACATCGTTTCATCAACGGTGTAAAACCGATGTAATATTATATGTTAATAACACCAGTTTTGGTCGCGGTATATGACCGATGTAATATTAGTTAATAACACCGGTTTTGCTGCGGTGGAGAACCGATGTAAAATCGATATTTTTTAACAGCACATTGATTTCCAAAACAATGAATACAGTAACAAAAAAAATACACAAATATTCATAAATCACACAAATATTCTTCATTCAACAGTATCCATAAAATACATAAATATTCACAAATTACATAAATAATCTTCTTACAATAGTATCCATAAAATACACAAACATTCTTTTTACATCAAAAGCTAATAGATATCAGAATCAAGGTAGAACATTCTTTTAACAACACATTAAGGTAGAACCGCACTTCAAATGTAATCTAGCATGCATTCAGCCCACTCGAACCGCACTTCATCAATTTCAACTCTGGAATACTTGAGATTTGTAAACTATAAAAACACATAAATAATATATTAGTAAACCAAGACTAAAAATCATAGTTGAAAGAGAGAAGAGAAGTCCGTTTTAGACCAAACAAATGGTATGCTGCAACTTAACTTAAGAAGACCGTTTCCACAACCTCCAGATTCCTTGGGTGGGCAAGGAATGTTGCTTCCATGATTCTTAGCCTTGCTATCAAATTCAACGGTGGATAAAGATGAGTTATCTGGTCGCTCGCCTGTGGAACGTCTCCATCTTTTCCCAACAATTTCTCTGATGACATACTTCTTTGCCCTCTGTCTCCTACCAGCCTTGGAGGAATCAATTGCAGGTGTTTGAGAAGTAGATCCCTTTACTATCTTTCCGCAACAATCTAAGCAAAGTTTGTAAGAGCAATTTGAGCAACTTCTGTGAAAATCCACTAGTGAAGTCCTGCAATAATTATTGGTTCCAAGGGGGAAACAAGAAAAGAAAACAATATCAATCAAGTGAGCATTTTAATGCATGATGAGACGATAACAAAGAACAGAATATGACCTAAAAATTAGAACTTGCTAAAGCAAAATAGAGGCACAAGTTTACAAATGACCATTTAAGAAACAGGGTCAGGACACATTATTCAGTTATTATGTCCATGATTTCAGAAACATAGCAAATTACGAAATTCTCATAGGTGTTAAAGATGTGAAGACATACCAGTTAACAAGCTCATTGTGAGGCTCATATACTCGAAGAAGTACACCAGAAAATCCACCTTCTGGATGATAGATCGATCAAGAGGATATCTAACTGGAGGAAGAAACTAGGCAATTGTTTTGAAGCTTACCTTGATCCCCTTACTTTACTTCCAGTTCATTTAATTGGTTCTGATAGATATGTTTCAGCAAGGGAAGCAATTCAGATATCAAGCTATATGTGTGCTCCTTATTATTAAACTTGTTTTGACCATTTGCCAATTCCTGAAGATGATACAAATTGCATATGCACATAAAATTATCATAAACCCAATCTAACACCAGACCGGGTTTATGATAATTTTGATAAGTACTATGATTTGGTCACTCCTGATACCAGTCTTGTTAGTCCTGAGACTGATGCTAATCCTAAGACTAAAGAAATTGCAAAAAAGATGATGATAATGGGTTTATGGTGAATACAGATAAAGCCAGAAAATAGACCTTCAATTAGCATGGTTATCAACATGTTGGAAGGAAGCATCATGGACCTGCAAATGCCACCAAAACCAGAATTCAGTTAGAGTGTCATTTGAAGATTATTAAATGATGCAATATTGTTTTTGTTTCCACAGTATTCTGAACAATAAAACAAAATCAAGCCTGTATAACATTTGGCTTGAATGTAATCTGTGATCAAAGTAATTTCTTAATTCTGTTTTGTGTGGTGAGATTATATTGGAAAACAAATATTGTTTAAATGCTTGTTGACCTCATAATATTGTAAAAGAGTCGCAAAAGTAATTATTTATCATATGCCAAGCTAGTAATAGGGAGATATATATTCCCTTTAGCACCCATAACAGTCAATAGGATAAGATAGTCCATTCAGATTAGAGAATTATATGGGAAAGATAGTTGTTGTTCTTTCCAATTTCCATCATTTTGATTGTAGAGGTGAAGAGTTTCTGTCTACCTCTAATTTTGTTTGTACATAATAACAACAAAGAGAAATTCTTGGCAAATAGTTTAGCAACAACTGGAATGTAGGAACAATTTTAAACTGTGATTGAATTAAGCCAATGAATTTTTACAGGATCTGCAAACTTTTCAAGGGTAGAAATATGCATCTAAATCTTTATGGGAGTCAAGTGAGACTAAACTTATTTCTAGTTAAAATTCTTCCCTAGACCAAGAATGTTTAGGATCTACTGAAACAGGAATGCAGAGGTCCAGCTAATGGATTCCAAAAATCAGAGAAAGTAACGACATTGTAAAACTCGTAATCGGGCACGCAAGCTTGAACCCCAAAAGATTTTTTTTTCTTCATATATATGCTGGAAACTTCATTCAGATCTCTTGCTGGAAAGATCAAAACAACTGACTAATTAATTATTAGAATTACTATATAACCCTAGTAATAGCTCCAATAATCAACGAGCTTGTCACTCAATTGGCAAAGTCTTTCCGGATCCGGTCTATCCTAAATCCTAAACCGTATTAGGAACTATTCAGATGGATTCAGAAATTCACAAAATCATAATTAACTTGGTCATGAATCGATTTAACAAGAAGGTAAAAAGAAAATACTCACTTAATGATCAAAGCCTTTAAGTTATATATGTAGCATCTAAGAAGCCCAACACACAAATACTATAGAAACAATAACAACAAAAAGAGGTAAATTTATAAGCCAGAAAACATGTCATATTAGTTGAAAAAATTAGCATAAACATAAAAGAAACTTGATAGTTGAAAGAATACATAAAACTAACTTAGCAACAAGAAATAACAACTAGTGCACCTGAATCAAGAACTAGTGCACCTTACTAGTGCATCTGAGACAACAGCTTTGGCACCTGAATCTAAGAATTCTTTCGCCAGGCATGGAGCAAGCCCTTATCTACTCGTGCAGATTACATTTCGGTCTCACCAAGCTCCAACTTGGTAGAATGCATGTGATTGAATAAGTTTGTTTACACCTCTTAACAACTGAATTAAAAATGAACAAAGACAGAGTAATGGATAATCACCAGAGTAACCAGACATTGTATATAGAAACAACTAGATTTAAGAGTGAAAGCATTGTCAGATATATAACAGCAATTAGAAATGACTAGATTAAGAGTGAAGCATTGTTTGACTTCTTAAACGCAACGACAACCAAAGGATACCCTCCCCAGTATGGACCTTAGATTTAATGTGCTAAATTTGTCATAAAATTGAAAGTATGTACATGTATTTATTAACACTTAAAATTTGTATTAGATTCATTAGAATAGTAAGAATTCATGCTAAATTTACAAATTAATTATCCTAATTAAAAATGCAAGCATTAATATTCAGTCTAGATGATCATCAAAGTAATTGAATTTGTCTTCAACTACAAAGTATCATAGCCACTCTGCACATAATTACCATCTTTAGATGTCACGTAAACAGCAGGTACTCTAAGCCGAAACATAAATGCACTTAATTATATCTTGGTTGTTATCCTCCATAACCATTAGTTATAAGAGAGTAAATTTTGTAAATTAGGTTCTTGCTAAAGAGACAGTAGATACAAAATTCACAAGACAAGAAAATCCATACTTGCATGTGTTTTACAGCCCATATAACTTTGGTAGATACCACGTGACTTGAAAGGTCGCCATTTTGTTAATGGATCAGCTACAGATGAAGGCTTAGCCAAGGCGTAAGCTTCCTTTCTGTTTCTTCCTCGAACAAGCTAAGTGAAGACAGGCTCATTTAACACATTGGAGAAATGTAAATAATTTTGCCCATGTAAGATCAATATTGGCAAAGGTAAATCTTATTTTCCCCAGAAATGTGCTAGACTACACTGGAAAACTCAAGTGATGGACATAGCATAGTGATTTCAGCACAGAAGTTGGCATGACATTAATCTGTGCATTAGATGATGATATCAACCTAAAGGAAATTAGGAATAAAAATCAACAACAAATCATACTGTGCGAGATTTACGTCTAAACTCTCTGCAGGTGTCTAATGTACTAAAGCTAGGTCATAAAAACACTGCCTTAATAGTCAACCTACCAAGCCATGGATTAGAACTTTCCCTGGATGTTCTATAATGTACCAAAGCTTCATCCATTACAAAGATTGTCATAAAAGTCAACCTTCTAAGACATGGATCAAAAACTCTCCCTATATTTATCAACAGTGCTGCAAATGTATATTTTCTTTCATTATATTGCCTGGTTCCTCCATTCTCGTTCACACGATGGGCTCATTGGTTCTTCTGGGCGTAAAGCTCCTCTTCGCATCATTAAGAAAAAACAAAGAAAAAAAAAAGAAAAAAAATGTGAAATAAAAAATGCGATTAATTTCATTGCCCTTGTTAAAAACCCTAGATGTGCCCATTCGAATTAGGATTCCAAAACAAGAAAATTTCAGCATAAAAATTTGCAAATTTCTTAACCCTCAAACACCAGAATCCTCCAATTTCAGCCCAGGATACTTGGAGCCAACGAGAAACTTAGCCCTTTAGCTCCGCCATTGGGATGGACAAGCAAAAAGGGAAAAAGAAATGATACAAACATTAAGCGGCAAATCTATGGGAGGCTAAAATCGAGCTGTACTTAAAATATCGAACACGCCTTGAGATCGTCTCTTCTTCTGTAGGCAGAGGCGAGGGCTTGGGACCGCTCAGACCAGCGAAGAGAGTACGACTCCGGGAAGTGGCAGACGGTGGAAAGAAGACGACGAGTGGGCATCAACGGCGACGAGGCAAAGGGGGAGCCGTCATAACCCCTCCCCCTCGAACCACCGCTCCCCCTCCAGGTGGCGGCAAAGGGGGAGCCGTCGGAAGGGCGCCGATGAAGGTGAGGTCGTGATTGCCGGAGAGGTAGATCTGGCGCAGAAGGGGAGATAGCGGGAGGGGAGGGATAGGAGGAAGTAAGTCGATGCCCCTTCTATGTACGAGCTCTTGGATCTCAGTGATGTTCTCTCTTCCTTCAGATTCCCTCACGTTGCCGACCAACCGTGCCATGGTGGTCGTGGGTGTCCTCTCGCTGTTCGGATCTCGTCGGTCCCTACCTTAGCTGGGAAGAGCGAAGAGAGGAAGGAGGAGGAGGAAGAGAGGATTGGACGAGGAGGCGGGGCGTCGATCCAGGAAGGGGCGTCGATCGAAGGGGAAGAAGGAAGGGGCGTCGATCCGATCGAAGGGGAAGAGGGAGATAAGGCTGAGAGGGTTTAGGTTTAGGCTGAGAGAAGGGGCGCGATATTGGTTTAGGTTTGGAGAGAACTTTGTGAAGTGTTGTAAATTTTGGCTAGTGGAAAAATTAAATTATTTTTTTTATTCATTAACACCGGGTTTTAAAAACCGCTGTTAAAACTGGTGTCTATTAACAAAAAAAAGGCGCTCATAGACATCGGCTAAAAAACCGATGTCTATGAACGAAAATCTGCGCTCATAGACACTGGTTTTTGGAAAAACCGGTGTAAAATACTCAAAGACATCGGTTTTGCTTAAAACTGTTGTTGTTCCACCGATGTCTATGAGAGTTTTTGTTGTAGTGATCATTCTAGAAGGTTGCCGGTTCTCTCTTGCAATAGAAAAACAGCCTAGGACTGAAATCTATACCTAAATGTGATCAATTATGAATGATTCCTATGTTGTCCTTACACGAGCTTGCCTGTCACGTGCGCCCCTCAGAAAATCAACATAGAAATTTATTACTTCTCAACCTCATGAAGATATGAAAGATTAATGCATCCAATCTATCCTACCCCCTTGAATGCCCTTATTTCACCCTCAAGATCATCCCTCAATCATCCTTACAAGGGCTTGTATGTCACGAACGTCCCTCGGATAATCGAGTGAGGAATCACCTTAACAAGATCCACAAGATACCCAAACATTTAATCAAGTATGGTAATTAAGCCTAATCACAACAATCCACACAATATCAAATAGATACAAACAGGGCAAAATCATAGAAATAGGAAATTGGCAAATCCGCAAGAGTTTACATCAAATATAATTCACAGTACAAATACTCCCTCCATCCTAGAACAAAGAGATCTAATCCATAGAATAAGAAGAGGAATCCAAAGACAAGAAAATTACAAGCATCTTGATCCTAAATCCAAGAAAAGAAAAGGGAAGAGAAGCTTATCTACAATGAAGAACCATCTTCAGATCCAATCCTCATTCCCTGGAGTCGATTCGTTGAAGATCCGCCCTTAGATCGTCGAAAAATTCCTCCAAGAAGGTGGAGGAACGCCCCAAATCTGGTTTTCTCCCAAGTGGGAGAATCCCCTTTCAAATCATGAAGAAGACTTTATATAGAAGAGGGGTTTGGGCGCCACACGGCTCTGAGACACGGCCGTGTGAAGCTCACACGGCCTGTGCTACTCCCCTCTCTGCTCAACTCACACGGCCGTGTGTGAGACATGGTCGTGGTAGGCTTTGCCACTGCTCCCCTTTTCACGGTCGTGTAGATCTACACGGCCTACTCTGCCTCCAGCTTTGGAGCTCTTTCACGGTCGTGTGGTGCACACGGCCAGGGCTTGCTTGGCCTCTGGAAATGTTGCACGACCGTGTAGATCTACACGGTCGTGTACTGCTTCAGCTCTGAAGGGCTTGTACGGTCGTGTAGTGCACACGACCTTGAACTTTCTTTGCTCCAAACCTAGCACGGCCGTGTGATGCACACACGGTCGTGGCCACTACCTCCTCTACTACAACCACACGAGTGGTGATCACCGCTCGACCTGGGCAACCCCCCATGTTAAGGTCGTGTGACACTCAAGCCTCTTCCTTCATCCAATGTAATTTTTGCCTCGGACATTAATTCCTCTCCAAAATCGACTCCTGCGTACAGAAAATGCACAAAAGCAGATCTCCGAACAAAATGAGTAAATATGCTAAAAGCAAAGATGGAAGTACGAAAATGCATAGATAAAGCATGTGCAAAATATGTGAATGTGCGTCAAAACATGCTAAACAATAGTATACAATCTACGCACATCAAGTTACACACTCCCTAATCCATCCACAATATCATTGGGGAAAACCAAAACCAACGAGGGCCTCCATAAGAAAATCCTAATCTACTGTATCAAATGTCTTCTATAAATCAACCTTGATCATGCATCTCGGGGATATTCTTTTGCGCACATACTTCCATAGCAACTCCTGAGTGAGATTAATAATCTCACCAATAGAATGACCTTTTACAAAAGTAGCTTGCACCGGATCCAACAAGTCTCCCAAAACCCCTGCTAACCAGCCAACCCCTTTGCAATGACCTTGTAGAACACATTGTAACAGGAGATAGGTCGGTAATCTGAAACTCTTGGGGCATGGTCTACCTTTGAGACCAACGATATCAATGAATGGTTCCACTGTTTGAGTACTTCACCACTCAGAAAAAATTCTTGAACAACTGTGATAAACTCTGGCCCAACAATATCCCAAGATGAAGTGAAAAACTTCGCTCCATATCCATCCGGACTCGGTGCCTTGTCACTCCCGATGTCATATAAGGCTGCTTTAATTTCCTCCACCTCCACCGGCCTGATTAAGTCCTCAAATTGACCATGAGTGAGTTTTCTTCCAGGAAATCCACCGCTTCCCATAGGGTTACATGCCACCTTTTGCCCAAGTATATCATGAAAGAAGCCCACAAATTTATCTACGACTTCACCCATGCTTGATGTTTGCTCCCCATTTCGCGTTGTGAGTGTAATAATAGCATTTCTCTTGTTATTGCGCTTCACTACATCATGGAAGAATTTAGTACACTTATCAGAGCTTCTTAAGTAAACATTCTTCGCACATTGCTGATAAAACTGTTTCTCCCCCTCCGCAAGTAGAGTGGTCTTCCTCCGTATATGATCATAGTCAATGGGAATAGTTCCTCCTGCTAAGACCCCTTTCTGAATCTCTTCTAAATCTGCATTTGCTCTTCTCGCCTTATCTGAAATGTGCCCAAAATGTTTTTTATTCAACTCCCTCAACCTGCTCTTCAAACGGGTCAACTTTGTTTTAAGAATGAATTGAGCATTCCCAAGAACCAACGCCGACCAAGAGTCCAACACAAGCTCGGTGAAACCTTCATTGAGTGACCACATATTAAGGAATTTGAAAGGATGGTTTGGAGGTCAATCTTTTGCTAGAGTGTGTACTATGGTACAAGAGTGGTCCGAGAGATATCTCGGCGCCGTAAACTCCACATAAGCATCAAAATCTGCCAATAACCAAAAAGAATTCACCAAAGCTCTATCCAATTTACAAGAAACCGTACCATTGGTCCAAGTGAGTCAACATCCAATTGAGCGAAGATCCACCAAGCCGCATACTTGAGTAAAAATTTGGAAATCTCGCATTTCATAGTTAGTGACTGGAGAACCCCCTTGTCTATCCAATGTCAATATAATGGAATTAAAATCACCAAGAATCAACCATGGCTCAGATATAGATCCCCCAAGGTCTGTAAGAACCTCCCATAATAGTCTTCGAGTAATAATAGAGTGAAGTCCATAAACAAATGTCACTAAGAAATCCCTCCCAGAAACCTGACACCAAAACCAGCAATGAATGAATTATTCGGATATCGAGAGAATATCCATATCAACTCTATGTAAGTCCCAAAGAAGCAGCATATGCCCATGATTAGACATAGCAAAATTATGAACATGCCCCATACTTGAAAATCGCCTATGCATAATAGTAGCAAGAGAAGTCCCATCCAACTTTGTCTCCAATAATGCCATCACTTGAATATCTTTCTGCTTAAGGAGGTGGTGCACCCCTCCATGCTTTAAGGACTTGTGAAAGCCCCTAATGTTCCAAGCGGCTATCTTCATTTGACACCTCCTGCTCGGGCTACTCATACCCGCAGTTGTCATCCACTTTGTAGGGGTGTTGTGCTTCCAATTACTTCCTTGCTCTTCCCTTTATGGCTCACAGAATCAACTTGAGAGGATGCTGAAGAAGTCGATCCCAGTGTCACAGATACAACCGAAGATGATGGTGCCGAGGATCGAGTTGCACCACTACTATCTGTTTGGGACTGATGATCCGCTGAAGTGGAAGAGGCCTCCTTGCTACTTGAGACCTCCGGTATAGTAGACAACTCCTCTGCATTCGCCGCCTCTTCATGATGTACATACTGTGCATCCACCTCATCATGATCTTGGGGATGATCAATTGCCACGGGCTTAGGACTATATACCACCACAATTGCTAAATCATTCCGTGTCACTGTATCCTCCATATTTTATGGCTGTTGACTTGGTCGTCTTGCCCGACTTCTGTATCTTGGTCTTGATCTCCTTCTCCCCCAATAACCTGCTGATTTAGATCTCGCCCTTCCTACGTGATGTGGACCACCACAGTCTTCTTTTTGGTGACCAATTTTCTTACAAGTCTCACAATATTCATGTACCATTTTATAAACGATTCTGAGATCAATTGGCACACTAGTAGGTAATGTGATTGGAACCGCATAAATTCTATCCCCAATGATCGGAACCTCTACCAAAAGATGAGCATACTCTAGTCGCTCCCTTGATCTCGTCAAGCTATCTGTGTATAAAGGTTTCCCGACCTCCAAAGCAATCATACTCAAGACCTTCTGCGACCAATAATCCGGTGGTAAACCATGGATTTGTATCCAAGCTGGGACAAGCCGGCCATCCTCACGGAAGAGAAAACACTTTGGCATAATCTTCAGAAAAATGGGAACTCCAAAAGCAAAATAAGGCCCTCCTTGTAACACTTTATCGTGATCCTCTTTTGTATCAAAACGATAGACTACTCATCCACTTTTGTGCATAAAGAATTTGTAGTGAACCTTCCACTGGTTGGCTATCGCATATACTCCATTTCTTCCTGGGTGTTGCCCCATGAAACAGCTAACGAGACAAAAACCCAGGGTGTCTTCGATGTTATCAATACATTAAAATCAAAAGATAGTCTCTCGCCTTTAGCTTCAGATTGGTCCAATGACACGCTAGATGTTGGTTTCCAGTTGTTCTTGATTAAGCTTGCCCAAGTCTTCTTTTGTGTCGGCTGGGTAGGTTGAGTGTCAGCTCCTACAGCGTCATTGGCTTCCAATGGGTTATCTTTCTCCCCTTATTGCACAACGCCGACATAGTATCTCCTCCCATCAACGGTGATGCTGTAGTTTGTTGCTCAACAGGCCCACAGAGAAAGTCACCAGAAGTTACATTTTCAGTCCCAACATAGCCACATCACCAGCCACCTCATCAGCCGTCACACCAACGTGTGGAGCGCCATCAGCTAAGGCATTTGCTGTATTATTGACCATAGCATGCAATGTACTAAATCTGCTCTCTTCAAAGGAGACCTTGGCTTAACTCAAAGGGAGTATTTGAAGCATTTTTTTTATTATTCCCCATTATGTGTGAATTCCACGTATTTGAATCAACGAGAAATTAAGGCCACCAAAGTCACGTGCTTGAAAACCAAAGTCAAAATCCAGCCACCACGATGCTTGAAATGAGGCAATGTGTTTCACCAAAATAAGACTTGTGGTCCCAACCAATCACCAATTTAAATTTGACACTAGCCTTCCAAAAATATAATGCTCCAATTAATGACAATAGCTAGTCCAATCAATGAACTTTAATGTGCATTGATTCGTCAGGATCTTTCCTTTTCTGCAGCGTGGCAATTGGAGATGCAATTCACTGGAAAAGTTTCGTCAGACAAGCTTCAATGACATGCGGTACATCAAGGTTTGACTGAGCAAAGGCCTTCCTTCGAGAGCCAGGTAAGAGGAGGAAAGAGGAATCGAAGAAAACCAAGAAAACCAAAGAAACACGGAGAGGGAAGGGGAGGAACGATGATGCCAATGAGAGGATAACCCTATGCCAGAGAAAAGGAATACTCTGATATAGCCAGTGGAATATCACTCGGCACCCTGTGAATCACCCAAGAACCTCCGGAGAGAAGACGACCACCACGAGTGGATGACCACTACCAAGAGTAAAGGAAATTGGGGAAGAGCCTTCCAAAGTCACCGGAGAAAAGGCCTAAGTGTCACTCACCTCACAGTGTGGAAGATCGCCAAAAATCCTAGAGAGAAGTTGGAGCCTCTCTCTCTAGAAAATGGACACCCATGACTTTTACCACCGAGCTCGACTGAGAGCTCTTTCACGATTCTGACTGAGAGCTCTTTCCTTTTTCAGTCTGGCCTAAAAGTGGGCTTCTTCGAGGACGTGTCATCCTCGAACAAGAGTTGGAAATCTCATTTCTTCTTCATAAAAATACATAATTCTACCACTTGGTCTACTACTTGGCAATCTTCTTTTTCTTCTCTTCCAGACCCTACAAAGCTTAAACAGGATTCTATCTTTGTTTCTTATCTTCCCAAGCTGAGTAGCTAATGGTTTAGAATTCACTAGTGGTTACAAGAGGGGTTTTTGTATCTATTTGGTTTAAGCTCCATCCAAAGGAAGCTATCCTATTCTTTTGGTAACTTTTAATGATTTGATTTTTATGTTATCACTAATTGAGATATTTTTTATTCTGTACAATGGATGCTATTTTGAAAGCCCTGATTTCTAAAGAAATTACCTTAGCTAAGGAAGAGCTCCTTACTAGGAACAAGAGTTGTTGACCAAGCAAGGTCTACCATCAACTGTCCCCTCCAATGGGACCACCACAAGTCACGTGGCTGAAACCAGAATAACTACTGTTTTCGGAGAGCTACCACATGTTCCACCTTCAATACCTGACGCTATTCCTTCAGAGCAAGAGGTCGCCCTAAAAAACAAGGGGAGGAAACTCACCCTTGCTCCTACTCCTAATTAAGTGCTCATATATTGTAAGATTTAAATGTGCATAATTAATCAAAATCTTACCTAATTAATAGGCATATCGTATCTTTTAATATGGTATGATTTTCTCATCATGATTTGCTACAATCTTAAGAATTGAGGATGTGCGTAGATTATATACACTTTTATACATGTTTGGACGCACATCTACTTATATTTCATTAGCATAATCTATGTTTATTGCACCCTGTTTCTTTATAATATCATACTTCCATTATATTTTATTCAGAGATATGCTATTTACTAGTTTTTATTGACAGAACGCTATTTGGAGTGAAAATAGAGCAAAAACACACACAGGAGCTTGGGCCATGTATGCCACACGACTATGTGGCCATTATCATGCTTTGGTCTTGCCAATGTTCCAGAGACAAGGAAGTTCACGGTCGTGTGACCCACATGGCCGTGCTCCCCCACAAGAGGCAAATCAATCCACGACTATCTGAGCCACACAGCCGTGACAACATCCCGTGGCCAAGCAACACACGAGCGTGCCAACAATCTAGAGGGGAGGAAGGCCACGGTCATGTGAATCCACACGGCCGTGTGACTATGGCAGAGGAGAAGAAGGCCACAGCCGTGTGAAGCAACACGACCGTGTAACCTTGACAAAGCAGAAGAAGCACACGGTCGTGTGAGCTACACGGCCGTGTAGGCCATCCAGTGTTGAAGCAGCACATGGTCGTGTGAATCTACACAACCGTGTCACCTTGGCCAAAAGGAAGATGCACACGACCGTGTGAAGGCCACTCGGCCATGTCACGGGCCATGTGGAGGCCACACCCTGCTCTATAAAAGGGTGTTTTCTCCCCTTTTCAAATCATCTTGAGTTTGGGACTTCGTCCCTTTCCTTGGGGAAGGGTTCTCCCCTTAGGGGGGAAACCCTAGAGCTTCATTCACCTCCATTCCATTCATGATCTGTCCATCTCTGGAGTAAAGAGGCATCCCCAAGACATCGAAATCATCAGCAAGCATCTCTTCTTCCCCTTCTTCTCAAATCTAGGGTTATAAGTATGCTTTTCTTTATGTTTTGGAGCTATTCTTCCTTAGCAATGGAGTAGATCTCTAGATCTAGGATGTATGAAGTATTTGTGATGTGATGGCGATGTAAAATTATATAGATTTGCCATGTTTCTATTCAATGACTTGTTAATTCCTTGTTCATGTTTGATGATGTGTGTGTGTGTGTGTGAATGCTTATATATATCTTTTGCATATTTTATCAAATGGTTGTGTAGAATTGTTAATCCCGTAGGGGGAATATCCTAGCTCGTATGACCGAGGGGCGTCGTGACAAGGCTGCCCCACTAACGGACATCTAGGTATCACCTTGAAAGGAGAAGCAAATCTCCACAAGGAAGTAGGGGATCGGGCGTAATCACTATTTCTATTTCTATGTTATTGTGTGTTAGTGTGTTTCTGTGTTGTATGACCGAGGAGCATCGTGACAGGGCTACCCCGCTAACGGACTTCATTGGAATCACTACCATTTAGTAGCATAGGAATTGGAGTAGGAGATCATGTTGGCTTATCTACTACAGGGGAGAGTCGGTAATGAATCTAACTTTCTACAAGAGCATGAACATAGAGGATAAGAACTAAGCAATCTATGTAGCATCGCCTAACATCACAAGGAAATCGAAGTCCTAGATTCGCACCTTCCTTCATCCTCTTAGCTCAATCCCCTCTCAAGATCTATTCTCTCTCTTCCCATTTTTCTTTTACTCTTACATTTGTCTAGATAATTCATCGTGCGTAGTTAACTAGTGCTTAATCAACAGTCCCTGTGAATACGATAATCTTTTATATTACTGACGACATAACCTTACACTTGCGGTGACGTAACAAGTTTTTGGTGCTATTGCCGGGGACTTTTTTCGATTAACATTAGTTGATTAGCATATGAGTTACTCTAGATCTTTTTCTTTTTCTTTTTCTTTTTTTTTTACATTTTTTCTAGTTTTTATTATGCATTTTCTTTCTTGTCTTTGATTATGCATTTTTGGTTTTTCTTATAATTTTTTTTAGATACCATGAGCACTAACATGTCGAGCAGGTCCTTAAGAGATTTCTCTTTCTGCAAGATTTTTATCTCCCATTGAGCAACCTCATATTGAAGAAGAAACTTTTCAACTAGGTCTAGAGTTAATCTTCATGATACAAGGTCACAAATTTAGAGGAGAAGTATCAGAAAGTCCTTATTTACATCTTGAGACATTTCTAGAACTTTATGATATGGTGAATTGTGAAGGAGTGTCAGCAGGTACAGTTCGATTGATGTCATTTTCTTTTAGCATCAAGGATAAAGCAAGGACTTGGTTATATTCTCTCCGTCCTCAAAGCATCACAAGTTGGGAACAATTGGAGAAGCAATTTCTGAATCATTTTTTTCCTCCAAGTTGAACAATTTATATGAGGAATTGTATCACTAATTTTGCTCAGGCATATAGAGAATCACTATTTGAAGCATGGGATAGATTCAAGAGTCTTCAAAGACAGTGTCCTCATCATGGTTTGGAGAAATGGCTGACCTTGCACATATTCTATAGGGGAATTTCTTTCTCAGATAAGTGTCTGTTAGATTCATCAGCTAGAGGTTCTTTTATAGACAAGAGTGTAGATTAAGTATATATATTAATTGATCAAGTGGTATTGAACCTCCATGAATGGTCGAACAAAAGTTGGATGGAATCTCCTTCAAAAATTCAAGAAGTGCAAGCCATAAATGTAAGAGAGCCTGTCAAACAAATTGTAATTCAACCATCTATGAATTTTGAAATTCACAAGTCACAGAATGAGGGGTTCAAACATTTGGGAGAAAAGATTGATAGTATTGTTTCAAAATGGTTCAAACAAGATTCCCCTCCTATACAGACAAGATCTAGTGAAAATGATAGTGATATTAAGTTGAGAAGTGACAAGAATCATGAAGAACTTCTCAGAAAGGACTTGTACAGAATTGAGGAGAAGAACAATAGAAGATCACAAAAACTCAATTCCATTACTCTAGGAAGTTCCCAAAGGCCACAAGTACCTTTTCCTCAACGATTGATCACACCAACACTAGATAAGCAAGTTGGACCTCCTTCGCAAGCTCAAAGGGAATATGAAAAAAAGGAAGTTCCTTTCCCAAGACCTTCACTAAGGGTTCCTTTTCCACAAAGGCTAGTGAGGGTTAATGAAGATAAAAGTCCTGGCAAATTCTGTGATCCAAATACAGTTGAGTGCAGATTTCCTGATATATATAAAGATGAAGACTCTTCGGATGAGGATTATGATGATAATACAGAGGATATCAAGTTTTCAGATCTATCATCTGGGTTTACAAGGTGTTATGATGAAATTGAATTTTTAGATGAAGAATGTGATGTGGTAGATCAACTTAAAATTGCAAGTGAAGTTATTGATTCTCTTGTAATTGATTCTCCTATTAAGGATATTGATGTTGGTTTATTTTTTGATGCTTGTGTTGATGATGATGATATGGAAGGAAGTGTAGGGAGCTGTGTTGTGGAAGCAGTATCTCAAGAATCACCTCCTTTGTCCACACAACCCTTAGAGATTATGAGAGTTACAAAGATTGAACATGTTGTGGACCAATGTGTAGGGACTTATGCAGAGTTGGCAGAGTCTCAAGAATCACCACCTTTGGTAGCACCAAAACCTGAGCCAGAGCCAAAACCATCATTTGATTCAGAGGAAGTCACATCCACATGTTTAGAAATTTCAAGTAGCTCTCAGCAAAGTATAGTTAGTATTTCTCATGATCTTTTGGAAAATTTTATAGAGGTACCTATAATTGACTTTGTTAGATGTGATTCAGTTTCTATTACTTATTCATCTTATCTTGATATGGTTTTGGTTCTATACCATATAACATGCTTGTGGGAGATTTGTTTTTCTTTTGAGTGTGTAGGTTTTCAAGAGGCCAATAATTAGAAGCTCACACTGAACCGTCTTCAACCACCTGAAAAAACTTCTAAGAATACGAAGATGGAGAGAGTGATACTTCACTTTTTAACTCCAATATTGAAAGCTCCCTCCATAATAAGAGCCCTTGGTAGGAGGGTATTGAAATATCTTACCTCTCTAAGAGTGAGATTTAGATGAATCTAATGAGGTGGTCAAGCTAATGACCTTAAATAAGCGCTTTTTAGGAGGCAACCCAAGTTCATTTTTCTTATTTTCTTTTATGTCTTTAGTTCTTTCTTTATAATAAACATGTATCCTCTACTTAATTTTTCTTGTCAATCTTCTTTTATATGACTCAAAGATTAGGAGGAGTGCAACTAGATGATGAAGAAGTTAATGACATGGGCATTTGGCATGCATCATTTGGTAACTTCTCTTACTTTTAATCTCCTCCACATTGTTTTTAGTTTTCATCAGGACAATGAAAAGATTAAGTTTGGGGGATGCATTAGATGCATTTGGTTTAGTTTAGTTTTTGTTTTGGTTTTCTTCTTTTTGCATAATAAATTTTTTACTAGTTACATTTTATATCACATCATGATTGTTTGTTCCTTATTATAAAATACTAGCACATTTATTCTAGATTCCATGTGGTTTATGTGTTACTTATGGTGCTAGTATGTTTAGTTATCTATCTTTTTTTTTTTCTATGATAGCATGAAGTGAGCAATGTTTTTCCTATAAGAGTTTAAGTGTTGACCTTGTTTTAGGACCTTTTTACACTATGCCTAGTTTTGATAGTTGATAACTCTGAAATAGTCATGATTCATAGAATTGGACTAGTACTTGTGCTTCTATGGTGACCTCTCAACTACATTTTGGTTACTAGATAAACTCAGATCATGTAAGCTCATTTGGAAAAATCAATCCCCCCCCCCCCCCAAAAAAATGAAGGTTTGCTCAAGTTTGATACTTTGCAAACATTCAAAGAAAGAAAAAAATAATAAGGGATAAAAAAATAGTTATCATGAGTGGAAACTAGCAATTCACCCCTTTGAGACCGAGTTAGGTTACTAGGGAAATGAATGTTATGTTTCTCTTGATATTGAGTATTCCTTTGAGACCTTGTATAGACGATGCATAGCATTTTTGAGGGGAATGAACCTTGCATGTGGCAGGTAAGTGCCTATCGCCGGAAGCATAAGGAACACGATCTTATGACGACTTGATTAGGATTAGGGATTGATACTTGATAAACATAGGTCACTATTGCACTGAGCATGGAGGACTACTATTAAGGTCATACTCAAACTACTTTTGTATCTTGCTTACTAATGAAATCATTTGATAGGATTAGATTCACTTGCTAGAGATTATAATGCACTATTTAACCGCATGAGTCTAGATTGTGGGTTTTGCTTGAGGACAAGTAAAGATTTAAGTCTGGGGGTGTGATGGGCATAGATTATATACACTTTTATACATGTTTGGACGCATATCTACTTATATTTATTAGCATAATCTATGTTTATTGCACTCTATTTCTCAATAATATCATACTTCCATTATATTTTGTTTGGAGATCTGCTCTTTGCTTGTTTTTAGTGACAGAATGCTATTTGGAAAGAAAATGAAGCAAAAATGCACACAGGAGTTTGGGTCGTGTATGTCACACGACCATGTAGCCATTATCATGCTTTGGTCGTGCCAATGTTCCAGAGACAAGGAAGGCTACGACCGTGTGACCCACACAGCCATGCTCCCCCACTAGAGGCAAATCATGCCACGACCGTGTGAGCCACACGGTCGTGCCAACATCCCATGGCAAAGCAACATGCGATCGTGCCAAATGGCACGACCGTGCCAACAATCCAGAGGGGAGGAGGGCCACGGCCGTGTGAATCCACACGACTGTGTGACTATGGCAGAGGAGAAGAAGGTCACGATCGTGTGAAGCAACACGGCCGTGTAACCTTGACAAAGCAGAAGAAGCACACGACCGTGTGAGCTACACGACCGTGTAGGTTATCCAGTGTTGAAGCAGCACACGACCGTGTGAATCTACACGACCATGTCACTTTGGCCGAAAGGAAGATGCACACGGCCGTGTGAAGGTCACTCGGTCGTGTCATGGGTTGTGTCGAGGCCACACCCTGCTCTATAAAAGGGGGTTTTCTCCCCTTTTCAAATCATCTTGGGTTTGGGACTTCGTCCCTTTCCTTGGGGAAGGGTTCTCCCCAAAGGGGGAAACCCTTGAGCTTCATTCACCTCCATTCCCTTCACGATCCGTCCATCTCCGGAGTAAGGAGACATCCCCAAGACATCAGAATCATCGGCAAGCATCTCTTCTTCCCCTTCTTCTTAAATCTAGGGTTGTAAGTATGTTTTTCTTTATGTTTTGGGCTGTTCTTCCTTAGCAATGGAGTAGATCTCTAGATCTAGGATGTAGGAAGTATTTGTGATGTAATGGAGATGTAAAACTATATAAATTTGCCATGTTTCTATTCAATGACTTGTTAATGTCTTGTTCATGTTTGATGATGTGTGTGTGTGTGAATGCTTATATATATCTTTTACATATTTTATCAAATGGTTGTGTAGAATTGTTAATCTCGTAGGGGGAATACCCTAGATCGTATGACTGAGGGCCGTTGTGATAGGGCTGCCCCGCTAACGGATGTCTAGGGTATCACCTTGAAAGGAGAAGCAAATCTCCACAAGGAAGTAGGGGATCGGGCGTAATCATTATTTCTATTTCTATATTATTGTGCGTTAGTGTGTTTCTGTGTTGTATGACTGAGGGGCGTCGTGACAGGGTTGCCCCGCTAATGGACTTCATAGGAATCACTACCATTTCGTAGCATAGGAATTGGAGTAGGAGATCATGCTGGCTTATCCACCGCAGGGGAGAGTCGGTAATGAATCTAACTCCCTACAAGAGCATGAACATAGAGGATAGGAACTAAGTAATCTATGTAGCATCGTCTAGCATCACAAGGAAACCGAAGTCCTAGATTCGCACCTTCCTTCATCCTCTTAGCTCAATCCCCTCTCAAGATCTCTTCTCTCTCTTCCCTCTTTTCTTTTACTCTTATGTTTGTCTAGATAATTCGTCATACGAAGTTAACTAGTGCTTAATCAACAGTCCTTATGGATACGATAATCTTTTATATTACTGACGACGTAACCGTACACTTGTGGTGACGTAACAATTAACACATAGTTAATGAGTTTCTAGCCTTTTGGGTTCCTAAATATATAACCTTTCAAGAATAATAACATCATCTACATAAGAGGTTTAGAGTGTTTAGAATGTTCTAAAGCATTAAGGAACATTCAAGTGGTGTTCAAGGCATTCTTCAAAATATCAATGGTTAGAGGTAACAATTGATTCTTTTTTTTTTACATTCCACTATCATGTTTATTTAGTACAAAATTTTGATTTAAATTCTTACAAAACTAATATGAAAGTTTATTAGAAGACTCTTCAGAGTATTTTTCAATATAAACTTCATAACTTCTTTGTTTAGCAGATTGATCAGTATCCCTTTATTTAGAAGATGGCGACTTTTAAACATTTGATTTTTCTTGAAAAATATCTTAACATATTACATAGTTCAACAAAAAAAAAAAAAATCAAGGCATATGTCAAGTAATAAGAATACTTAGAATTAATATTAAATGATAAAACTAATAAATATTCAACAATTACCCCTCCAAAATAATAGAAACGATTTAAAATTCCTACTATTAAACTAGATGAAAACTAAAAGCACTAAACTAACAATTAACATATAATATATATTTCCAAAATGCCAAAATCGAAAGGGAAGTAACGGAAAATGTGATACATCAAATCACAAGCTAAAGGAGGAGAAGTTTTTTACAAGATGAGGGCAAGAGGTGTTGAATAAGTGTGAATGGAGAAGAGGTGGAAGAGAAGAAGTTCCATTGTGAATGGAACTTTAGTTTCACATTGGAAGTTTCAAGACAAGTTTATTGGTTTATATTGATTCACATGCATTGAGGATGTGAATAAATGCATGGGGAGAGGCTCTCTCTCACGCGTGGGTGCACAGGGAGGTACAAATCTAGAGCCCAGATTGCATTGAACCAAGTTGACTTGTGCGTGACTTGCGCACACGAATGTTGGACCGGTCGGGGTAAAAATTTGCCCAAGCAAAACAACCAACATTTTACCACATATATCTTTTTGCTGCTTGTTGTCAAGTGATCATTAATTGATCATTAATATTGTCCTTTGGTTGACCTCAGGCAAAAGGTTACGCAGATAACACAGCAAAAACAAACAGAAGCTCTCCTCCTCATTCTCCTTCTTTGTTGTGCAACTCCTGTTCGGTAGATTGCCCACGGTAGCATTCGGGTACCACTCAGTTCGCCGTGACCACCAGTGCTTGGTGGAGTTCGCGGTCAGACCGTTGTATTCTGGGAAACATACCTCCCAAATAAGCCTCGAAGCACAGCCGGAGGTGGGGGCGAATCTATTTCAAGGAAACTGCTATTTGCAGGCCTCGGTCGGGATTTTGCCCGACCTTACTGCTCTGCAGACCTGGTCTTCTGTTCTGCAGATCTACTCTGAACAGACCTGGTCATTCCACTCTAAACAGACCTAGTCTTCCTTTCTGTCAAGACCTGTTCTGCTGCCCACCGACCCGACCGACCGACCGACCCGCCGACCCGACCGACCGACCGACCGACCCGCCGATCCGATTGACCAACCGACCCGCTGACCCGGCCGATTGACCGACCCGCCGACCCGGCCGACCGACCGACTCGCCGACCCGGCCGATCGACCGACCCGGCTGACCGACCGACCCGGCTGACCGACCGACCGACCTGGCTGACCGGCCGACCTCATCTCGACCGATCTGCTTGGCCGATCTGCCCTCTGTTCGGCCGATCTGCCCGCTCGGCAACACAGACTAGTAGCTCAGCCGATCTTCTTGCTCAGCAATTCTTTAGCTCGGAGCAGAAACTAGCCCCTGCTGGCAGAAACTAGCCCCTGCTGGCAGCCTGAGATTATCCGCTCAGGTCATCTCTACTGTAAGTTGAATTTAAATCAGTGCTATTTGAATTCAGCTAATACCCCTAAAATCTCCGGCAGATTGTTTGTGTCTAACAAAAGGCTGGTGGCTTAAAAAGATTGGAAAGAGGGTTTTGTAGCATTTTATTTTTTTGTAAAATAAATTTATTTACTAGTATCCCGGGGGGCTTTTGATCATTATCGTCTATATATATTATGATTGGACAATTTTTATCGGAGGTAGAGAAAAATTTACTGAATTAAAATTATACGAAATCAATTTTAGATTTTGTTTTTATCATGATAACTTAAGTTGATAATTTTAAACGGTAAAAAAAAAATAAAAGATGAACTGATTGAGATGACCAAGTTGCTTGGAAGACTGGGTTACAGGAAGAAACTTTAATAATTTGATCTAAAACGTACTTTTAAGAGGAGATAAAAGAAGAAAAAGAAAATTTAATAGTTTGATTTAAAAGAATAAGGGTAGTTTTGTAAAGGTAGGTGAAGGGTTAGCTAATGAAAAGATATTTTTTTAAAAAAATATGTTTTTCTTCATAAAAATATTTTAATTAAATCAGTTATTTTTGGTGCATGTTACATGGACAGATGTAACATGTAACATGTAACATGGAACATCAGTCCATGTACAACAGATTTTTCTAATCGCATGTTACATGGACTGATGTAACATGTAACATCATTCCATTGTTTTTCTCCTGATGTGTTTTTCTTCATATTGTTCCCGTTTATTTTTCTAATGGGATGTTACACTTTGTTGAATTACTCAACCCACTCTCATCTCTTTGTCTATCTTCCTGGTTCCCATCAGATTTTAAAGGTGTCCATTAAAGAAATATATGTTAAATTATGTCTTTTGTTAAAATTTGTAACAACTCTAAAAGGCAATACAACAGATTAAATTGAAGTTGGAAGCAGCTCAAAATCATTAAGAGCTTAAGCTTCCATTGGGCAGATACAGCAGCTCTTTCTTTCTCTATTAGCAGTAACGCTATTCGTCCTTGGCCACTCCTCATCTTCAGGTATGTTTAAGAAAGAAATCCTTGTCCACATTTAATTTTACTAAATGTTTTTTATAAAAAAACTCATCTTATTTTGAACTTTCACCAAAGATGCATCCCTTTTTAAATCCTCTCTTTCACTCGACTTGCTTCATTTCATCATTATTGCTTAAATCGGGAGTGGAATACCAAGGTCTTTTGGGTTGAAAATATTTGACAATCGTATAAAATAAAAATTAATAAAATTGAGCGTACAAATATTAGACTTTCAATATCATTAATCATATAATTTTAGTTAATGATACGGTGATGAAAAGATGTCTATAAAAAAGGGTCAAAAGGGAAAAAGGTCTGCTAACATAGAGGTCCAGGTCATCTGATAGGCCTACAATGGGATCCAACTATATATCTCATCGTATCTTTTTGGAGGTTAGTGCTACTGACAACAGAGCATGTCCAGTAGGCAAATTGTACTTTAGAAGCTTCCCGCCTATCACATTAGAGAATTGCGCGCTCACTTAAGGAAATGTGTCAAAGATACTTTTTGACTTATCTTTTCTAGGATGCTTTGGAAAATGTGTATATACTTTGGAATACATGCCTAGACACTACAATGACACTATACAAGAGAGTTCTCATCTACAGGAGGAGGTATGCACAACTTTGTTATTCAACACGCTCTTTGCTGCAACATTTTTACTGTTCTCCATTGTGTCAGAAACTGACTTGAGCGTCAGAGGGCTAATGGCAGGAACCCCTTCCCGGCTCGGTACTAATGCCTTTTGTGTTGCAAGACGGTGCGGAATCGCCATTTCGTCAACCCCACAATCACATCCCCAGCTTGCTACCTTCTCCGCTTTCGGACAGAATCATATCTAGCATCATTTGTGGAAACTTCACTTATAGCTGAAATGTGAAGATGGAGGATGCCGGACCACGTACCATGGTAACGCAAACGCAAGAAGACTTGGAGATGTTGATACAAGCCTGAGCCAGAAAGATGGTGGAGCAGCAACAAACAGTAGCCGACTGCCAAGTGAACAACCTCGTAGCGTCGATGACAGGATAGCAAGATGATCCCAGAGCTCGAGCGAAAAATGTCGTGGTTCTCAAGCCAAACAATAGTTCGACCAGCCCCTTCCGGGATGCTCCAAATGCTCCAATCCCCTACCACCGCGCATTATTCCGCATGCCCTCGGAAGTGCAAGGCCGAGCGAAAATGACACATGCAAGAATCCTCTTCAGAGGACGCGCCCGTCCGGGACAGATGGAAAGGCAAAGAACCCCGGCTCAATGACTCTTCCAAGAAGATCAATAGGAAGATCTCTCAAGAGATCTTAGACAACCAATTGCCACCTCACCACAGACCACTTACGATTGAGTACATGGGGCGACCGACCCCAAGGGCCATCTGATCAAGTTCAACAACATGACCACATTACATCAATATACTGACAGAGTCAAGTGTCGAGTATTCCTCACCACATTCTCCGGATTGGCACAGAGGTGGTTCAGGCGCTTATCAATCGGGTCCATCTACAGCTTCAAAGACTTCCGAATGGCTTTCTTACAACATTTTGCAAGTAGTCATCGCTATCAGAAGATGAACGTCAACCTATTCACGGTCAAACAAGGGCCTAAGGAAGCATTGTGGGCTTATATCAAGAGGTTCAACCAAGTGGCCATGAACATCCCCTCGGCCACCCCAGAGATCTTGGTAAGTTCCTTTTTCCAAGGACATACAGATGGCGACTTCTTTTGATCTCTCATAGAAAAGCCCCCAAGAGACTTCAATTAGCTGCTCGGGCGGGCTACTAAGCACATTAATGTTGAGGAGGCTCAGTCAGCTCGAAAGAAAGAAGTGATTCCTGAGCCGACGATCACCATGGAGCGCCGAGCGGCTCACCTCCACCAGCCATCGAAGGGACCTCAAGCGGGCACCACTCAACAATATCAAGAGCCTAGAGCCCATGCAGTCCAGCATGTGGAGGCAGAGCAGCCAAAGTTCACTAATTCTTGACTACGATGCCACTCTTCTACTCTTATCACCGCTCGGCGACTCACAACACTAAGGATTGTTATCATCTTAAACCACAACCACGACGACCGACTCCTCTAAGATTCTGCCACTGATCCCCATCTCCTGACCATCGCTATCACCGTCAATCGAGAGGATAGCATGATGAGGCTACGCTAGCGTCCGATCAGCATCCGCAATAGCCCTAGTGAAGAGATTACGATGGGCCTACCCGAGCCTCAACTGAGTGGTCGCGCCCATTAACTCAGGAAGAAGATAATCATAGGAACACCTCCTGGGGTGACATCGGTATGATCATAGGAGATCTGACCAATGACGATTCTAACCAGACTCAGAAGTCGCATGCTCAACGGTTGAAAATACATGTTGAGTGTACCAAAGAAAGGGAAGAAGGGGCAAGATTAGTTTTGGTCCACAAGATCTAGAGGGATTATAGATCCCTTATAATGATGCCTTGATCATCCGAGCGGTAATTGCTGACTATAATATTCACCGCACTTTTGTAGATAGAGGTAGCTTTGTAAACATTATATTCAAGAAGGTGTTTGATCAACTACAAAATGATCGGAGTGAGCTGCAACCCATGATGACACCCTTATATGGGTTCATGGGCAACAAAGTGTTGCCGATCGGCTAGACCTGGCTGCCCATATCACTTGGAGAGAAGTCGCTCAAGAGGACGAGAATGACAAACTCATTGTGCACTACAACAAAACTGTAAACGACAACACCCCTACGACAACGGTTTTAAGAGAAAGCGTTGCATATTTGCTCAAAGACAACGGTTTTTGCCAAAACCGTTGTCTTTGAACTCCCCATTAAATATAAAAGACAAAGGTTTTGGCAAAACTGTTGTCATTGAGTGACTTTTTTTTAAAACGACAACACTTTTTACAACGGTTTTATAAATCGTTGTCTTTATCCGCGTTTTTAGCGGCTACGACAACAGTTTTGAAAAAACCGTTGTAATTGAATTTGGTCATTTCCCCCCTTCGCTATTTTCCTTTCCCTCGCTGTTTTCTTTTCGGCGCCGTGTTTTCGCGTTCCCAAACCTAAGCCATTTATCTTTCCCTCTCCTCATACGACGTTGCTCCCTCTCCTCATACGACGTTGCGCTCCTTCTCGTTTCCTAGTGAGCGGAGGCGTTCTTCAATGGGTTGCCAAAGATCCAGACGCACGGGAGGGAGAAACCAGAGAACGGGATCTGCCATGACGACAGCACGCCGCCGGTGAAGGCGAAGACCATCGACGAACTGCACTCCCTGCAGAAGAAGAGGTCGGCGCCGAGCACCACCACTACTTGACGCCTACCATCAGCATCAGCGACAGCGCCCTCAAGTTTACCCATGTCCTCTACAACCTCTCCCCGGCCTGTATCTGCTCTCATCTCCTCTTCATCACTCAAATCATCACATTTCATTCTCATTGAAAGAATCACGAATTCCTTGTAGAACTCTACGAGCAAGCCATAAAACATGAACATGGATCATTCATAACATCGACAGGAGCCTTGGCTACCTTGTCCGGCGCGAAGACTGGCCGTTCGCCGAGGGACAAGCTCATCGTCAAGGATGAAACCGCTGCCAATGAGCTTTGGTGGGGAAAGTAAGTCCACACAACTAATTCATGATCCTTCCATTGATGGTTCCTTCTCAAAATGTATGTGCACTATTCACGCAGAGGCTCACCGAACATAGAGATGGATGAGCACACCTTCCTAGTGAACAGGGAGAGGGCTATCGATTACCTCAACTCTTTGGATAAGGTACACATGCACATCAAGTGTTTGATGTAATTCCTCATAGAACCTAATATGCCATCTGAATGATAGAAGGTATTTGTGAATTACCAATTCCTCAACTGGTATTTTAATTTTATATTATTTAAAATTAAAATTTTAGGATTTATGTAATCTAAACCTATACTGTGCATTTTAAGTGTTTCTCTCGATCTATTGTTTCTATTAAGATGAAATTAGCTCATTTAATTTCTTGGTATTATTGCTCAAACACTATATGCAGGCTACTCTTAGAGAAATCCATGCCTCTCTTCTCCAAAAGCATCTACATGAACATGAAGATGCAAAAGCAGAAAAGGAAGAGTTGCAGGATCCAGAGGGTAAATAACTTGGGAATTTAATTAACTTAGTTATCTGAACTTGTTTGAGTCCTATACTTATGCTGTAAGTTTATTATTATTATTAATATTATTATTATTATTATTTTCTAGATTACAAGCATTATTCTCGTGAGAATGTAATTGAGGAAGCTGATGAACCCGAAGAACGGAAGAAGCAGGTTCATTCTCACCTCAACTCTTGCAAGGTGATGAAGACAATGATGCAATTGATCTTGAAGAAGACTGGGCTAAACTGGTAATGTGCCTCTCCTGCTGTTGCGCAACTTCTACTGTACATGCCATGGAATAAGTCTAGAATTCATCTCAACTTTTTGTTTTTATTCTTGATCATCATGGTAATTTTTTTGGGTTTCATTTTATAGTTGTAATTATTATCTTTGGTAAGTCAATGTGTTCTTTGTAATGTTATTAACTGCAACATCTTCATGTTTATATACTACAATTTACCCAATATATATTGGAGGAATTGCATCTTTACTATCGTGGTAAATTTTATAGTTTGAGTAGGATTTTCTGTTAGAACTTGTAGAAATTTAGAATACAAACTGAAACCTCTCTGAATAGAAGTCAGTGAATTATTTAGCAGAAATAGGAATTTGACATGAGATCAAATTTTGTGGTTGTGTATCCTAAGGGTGGATTTAGTTTAGTTGCTGACATTAGAGTTTGTGGTATATATTTGGGAATTAGGGTCCTCACCAAGTTTCACTAATCTTGAACTGAAATGGACTAGGTCTAATGGCAAACTCGTGCCTTTATTTACTTAAGACTTTCCTATATGTGACACTTATGTGACATTAATATCTCTTGTATTTCATTTTAAAAAAGAGAAGACAATGTAAATTTAAAGGATATTATTAACATGTCTCTTGCTCTTTCTCTATCTCAAATATGCAATTATGTAATCTTAAATTATCAGAACCGAGCACAAAGCTTCGATTTCTTGATTTTATTTATGAAAGCAATTTCGTGCAGGCCAAGTGAGAAACAAATTTTCTCTTGAGATGGCTAAGATTCAAGCACCAGCTGTGGCAACTGATATTAATGATGATGGCAAAATTGAAATAGTGATAGTTGACACTCATGGAAATGTTGCAGCATGGACTGCACAAGGAGAAGAAATTTGGGAAGTGTATCTTAAGAGTCTAATACCACAGGTAAGTTTATTTCATTTTTATCTGGATGCCATTTAAACTTGATTCATTTCTTCTTAAGGTGATCTTACCTGTACTTTTGCATATTTATGCTGGATTTGATTGTATATACTCCATGTAGGATAAATAGTATTTTTTTTAAATATTTTGATTTGAACAAAGAATTTCAAATCCGATGGAACTTATATAGAGAATCATAGTGTTATAATACTAAATGTCATTTTGTTCATGTGGCATGAATATGACTTGGATTGCCATTTTTCTCTCTCCACTAATACTGAGATTTGCATTTCACAGTGTTCTGTATGATAATATTAAAATATTATTGTTCATAGAGATTTATAGCAAGCATGTTTTACCAAATGAACTAACTTTCACTAAACAAGCATGTTCTGAGGCAGATGTGAAACCTTGATTTACCCTATGAGCTTGCCCTATGCATGTTAGTGATTGCTTGAGAATGAAATGAAGAATTTGTAAAGGCATTTCGTGTATGATCCATAGTATATTGATATAGAAAACATCTATATACTGCAGTTTAATTTCTTAATAGTTCGCTCTATATATTGCATGTTAGTTTCGTCAAACGAGTGACAAGGAGGTATAATTCTCAAGGAAGAAAAGATCATTCCTTCTTTTGTGTTGAGTATAATGGAATTTTGTCCCGCGTGAATGGATGTTGTCGATTGTTTCTTGATACACACTGATTTGTATCATTTTGTTTGACTTGTGTAGCATGAAACAACACCTAATATCTGTTCTATCTTGTATTGCTTGTTTTCCAAAAATTCGTGTTGTCATGTAGACTATAATATGGAATTCTGAAATTTGATAAGTTTTGTTAAATTTTTCTCTTGCAGGTCAGGCAATTCGTGAGGCTTGAGTTTTTTTTATGCAAGAAGTGAGCTTTGTTAGGATGTAGCTTGCCTTGCTAATTTGTAAATTAAAAGCCATATGGAGAACAACAAATGGAAAACATGTGATTTAATGTATATGGAGAACAGTAATGGAAAACATGTGTATTTTGATAAGTAACAACTCATTTTTGTAGATTTTTGTATATGTGTGGCTACAAGATGAATTATATATGGATGTTTATTTTGGATTTAATGTAGTAAATATTTAGTTTTGTATTGGTGGTTTGCTTATATTAAAAAAAGCAAAACGAGTAAATATTATCTACCACAACAGTTTATATCTGTTGTAAAACATATCTACCACAACGGTTTATTTCTGTTGTTGAAATTATCTACCACAACGGTTTTAAAACGTTGTCGTATCCTTCGTAGCCAAATTTTGGACATATAAACAACAACGGATAAAAACCGTTGTCAAATGTCTACAAAGACAACGGATTCAAAACCGTTGTCGTAGGACAATACATTCTACAACACCCTCAGTTACAACGGTTTTTTTACCCTACGACAACGGATAATATCCGTTGTCGTTTGCAGTTTTTGTTGTAGTGGTGGTGGATGCTCTGTCCGCCTACAATGTCATATTAGGCCAACCGGCACTGAACGAGTTTCGAATGGTCGTCTCCACATCCTACCAAAAGATTAAGTTTCCTATGGATAACTTGGTCGGTGAAGTTAAGGCCAACCAGCTAGCGGCTCGTCGGTGCTAATTGAAAATGGTAAAAATTGAGTCGTGAGCCACTCGAAAGGCCCAATGGCTTGAGGAAAATGCAATTCTAGAGGAGCCTCCTACGTTGGTCTATAAAAAAAAAAAGAGAAAGTGCAAGTGCATCCCAGCCGATTGGAGGCCACTACCTTCATAGTAACCGATCTAAGTGTGGAGAAGAAGGCGGAGTTGGTTTCCCGTCTAAGGTAAAATCATGATATATTCACATGGGTAACTTACGAGCTCTAGGGTATCTCGCTAACCATCATACAGCATGAATTGCACGTTCGACTAGATGTCAGGCCGGTGAAGTAAAAGAAAAGAGGTTTCAGCTCTGAGCAGAATCAAATCATTTGATCGGAGGTGGAAAAGCTACTAAAGGCCGGGCACATCCGCAAAGTGCAATTCCTGAGCAAGCTAGGCAATGTGGTGCTGGTCTCTAAGTCGGGTAATAAATGGCAGGTTTATATCAACTTCTGAGACCTAAACAAGGACTGTCCAAAAGACTACTATCAGTTACCACATATTAATCAAATGATGGACTCCATGGCGAATTGCGAACTAATTTTCATGCTGGATTAGTGCCAAGGCTACCACCAGGTTCCGTTCGCCAAAGAGGCTTACGAGAATGTTAGTTTCATCATGATCAATGTGACCTTCTGCTATAACGTAATGTCGTTCGGGCTAAAGAACACCGGAGTCATTTATCAACGGTTGATGAACAAGGTGTTCCAGAGGTAGATCGGCCAAAATATGGAGGAATATGTCGATGACATTTTGATAAAATCCCTCCGAGATACTAATCTCTGTGCAGATATAAAGGAGATCTGCCAAACATTGAGGAAGTATAGAGTCAAGCTCAATCCCAATAAGTGCCTGGTCGGAGTAAGGAGTGGACGCTTTCTCGTTTACATCGTTACTAAATGAGGAATCGAGGCAAACCCAAGCAAAGTGAAGGCGTTGTAGGATATGCCCCCTCTGCGTAACCTAAAGGAAGCTCAACGATTAACCAGTCGGATTATAGCTTTGTCAAGATTCCTCTCTAAGTCATCCGATCGAAACTATCTGTTCTTCAAAATTCTACACTGAGCTACAAAGTTTTAGTAGGACCCGAAATGCAACAAAGCGCTGGAGGAACTCAAGAACTATTTAACTTCTGTACCTGTACTAGCAAAGTCTATCGCGGGCGAGCAGCTCTGGGTGTACCTTTCATCCATAGAATGAGTAGTCGGCTCGGTGTTGGTGCGACAAAATGACACTAAATAATAACCAGTGTACTTCTTGAGCCACTTATTGAAAGATGTCGAATGCCACTATACCTATCTTGAAAAGTTAGCGTATAGGTTGGTCCTCGCCACTCAGACGTTACTCCCTTACTTTCTCTCGCACCCCATAATTGTGTTAACTAACAACATGCTAGGGAAAGTGCTCCTCAATCTAGAGGCATCCGGACGGCTAATCAAGTGGACTACGGAGCCAAGCAAGTTTGATATATAATTTCAGCCTAGAGTGGTGATTAAGGCACAGGCCTTAGCCCATTTTGTGATTGAATTCCAAAATGCCAAGCCGGAAGAGACTTGGAGAATATATATAGATTGGTCATCCACCTGACAGGGTTACGGGGTGGGCATACTCTTGATATCACAGCGCAAAGACCGAATGCAGCTATCCATTCGTTTGGACTATCGAGCTACAAAAAATAAGGTGAAATATGAAGTGTTGATTGCCAGCTTGCAAGCAGCCAGGCATGTTGGAGCCACACGGGTCATTATACACCCCGATTCCCAACTGCCAGCCCAGCAACTCTCATGTATTTTTGAATAAATAATGCCAGGATCAAATTATACACTGAGACTTTTGAGAAGTTAAAGATGGGATTCCAAGAAGTGACCATGCAAAAAAATCCCTCAAGCGGACAACCAATATGCAAATGAGTTGGCCAAGTTAATAAGTTTATTAAGTCCTGTGGTGTTGGATAGGTCGATCAAGTACGTGATGTTGGTAGCTCACATCGATAGATCGGTTGAAATGTGAGCCTCAGATGATTGGAGGGCACCCTTGATCAAGTTCCTCCAATCAAGCAATACATCAGACAACCAGGAGCAAGCTCGGTTGCTAAAAAAGAGAGTCGGATAATTCACATTAGTGGGTGACCACCTGTACAAAAGTGTCATCTCGAGACCATTACTGAAATGCGTCGGATCATAAGACATTCAATACATCTTGCATGAAGTTCACCAAGACTCCTATAGAAGTCATTTGGGCGGTCGTTCATTGGCAAGGAAAATCTTATTGGCAGGCTATTTCTAGTCTATCTTATAGGTCGATGCTACTCTAACGGTGGCAACCTATTTGTCTTATCAAAAATATTAGAATATATCGCACGAACCTACGGAAGAGCTGAAGTCATCCATTGTCTCTTACCCGTTCGACTAGTGGGCCATGGATATCATCGGGTCTTTCCCCCTAGTGACCAGACAGAGGAAATTTCTTCTTGTGGATATAGATTATTTCTCCAAATAGGTGGAGGAAGAGTCGCTTGCCGAGATAACTGAGCAAATGATTATCAAGTTCTTGTGGTAGAATATTGTATATCGGTTCAGCATCCCTCACAAACTCATCTCCGACAATAGAAGGTAATTTTAAGGATGGAGGCTTAGAGAGTGGTGTGTCGATTATGGTATTACACAAGTCTTCACTTCAGTAGCTTACCCTCAAAGCAATGACCAGGTGGAAGTCACCAATAGAGAAATCCTCAAAGGACTTAAGGCTCGGCTCGACCATGTTAGAGGAAGCTGGGTGTATGAACTACCGAGTGTGCTGTGGGCTTACCATACCATAACCGAAAGAAGCTATCTGCATAACCCCGTTCCACTTAGTATACGTGGGGAGGGGAGGGGGGAGCAATGGTGGCAGTCGAGATAGGAATTGAGTCCAATCGAATGCATCTCTATGACGAGGAAAATCTCAAGCAGCGCCTTATGGAATTTGACTTAATAGATGAAATCAAGGATAAAACATCCATTTGGCTAATGACTTACAGGTAGAGGATGAAGCAGAACTACAACAGAAGGGTAATCTCGAGATCTTTCCAGATCGGCGACTTAGTCTATAAAAGAGTAAAGTCGGTCGATGATGTCAACAAGCTAGAAGCCCCTTGGGAGGACCATACAAAGTGATCCAAAAGCTCAGTTCAGGATCCTATTATTTACAAGATGAAAATAGGAGGAATCTGAAACTGCCTTGGAGTGCAAATCATCTACAACCCTATCAGGCCAGGTAATAAGTTTATGATTAAATCTTATAAATTGTAAAAATATTGGTTTCATAAATGCAGGAAAACTTAAAGGAAAAAATTAATAAGTGTTCTAGACTCTTGAGTCGTTCGGCCAAGTTATAAGTGAGCAAAGCCCTTTTGCCTAAGTATTAAAGACTCTTGACCTGTTCAGGCAAGTTATAAGTGAGCTAAGCTCTCACGCCTCCAGACTCTTGAGCCGTTCAACTAAGTTATAAGCTAGCAAAGCCCTCATGCCTAAGTGTCAATGACTTTTGATCCGATTGGACGAGTTATGGGTGAGCTAAGCTCTCACACCTCCAAACTCTTGAGTCGTTCGGCTAAGTTATAAGCGAGGAAAGCTCTCACACTAAGTGTCAAAGACTCACGTGCCGCTTGGTCGTATTATAAGCAAGCAAAGCACTCGCACTAAGTGCTCAAGACTCACATGTCGCTCGGCCAAGCTCAAATTTTGTTCTTCATATTACAAGGACAAATCTAAAAAGCCAAGTCTCCTACGCTAAGAATAAGCTAAAAGATCGCAAGACGCTAGAACAGAGAACTCAAAAGCGTCGAACGAGTGTGCATGGATTCATACTTAGAAAACTTTTTATAAGGTGTCTTTGGCAGGTACAAAAAGCTGCAGCCAAACTTATAAAAAAAAACTATGCAAGGTAGTCAATCACGTCGTCTGGGAGCGAATCCGCGATCTTCTTCCTTTTTATAATTTTGGTTGACAACTTAGGGGAGAGGTAACCACCATCCTTTAATTGTTGGAGGGTTCCATCAATACAGTAGTCAAAGAGACAGAGAGTCTTATCGGTGAATATATGATTGAAATCTGGGGCGGGGGGAATCTAGGGAGCGAAGGTACTTCACCCTGAAAGATTCCAGCTGATCGGGATCCTCCTCCTTGAACATGTTGAATTTAGCCTTGGATGTCTCCAACTCGGCCTTCAGGGTGACCAACTCAACATCTTTCTTACTAATTATTCATTTGTGCTCCCCGAGTTGAAGCTCGCTCACCATCTGCTCAGTGGTTCGGCTAACCTGCTTGGCCGCTAACACAGTTTTTGCCACTTTAAGCTTCTTTGCAAAGACCCAGAGCATCCTTATTTTTGATATCCAAGTCTTCAATAGCTTAAAGTTTTCTAACGTTGGCAGAATTAATCTTTGGCTCAAAATAATGAGCCTGCTTGGTTAGCCGGTCAAGTTGGAGTGCTTGATCGTAATTCTTATTCTTTTCCATCGTGACCGCCCGCTCAAAACCCAGTAGCTGCTCAGAACTCATGTCTAAATATTTCTTTAGTTGGGTCACCTCGACAGTTAACTACTTGACTCAAGCCTGTGAGGTGTCTGTTTGCCCGATCGACACTCACAATTGCTAGTTCTCATGCTCTAAGAAGGCCAGCCTTTGACACATAGCCATACTCTCCACCCAGAATTGTAATCGAAAGAATCCATTTAGTGTCGATCGGGAAAAGTAAAGAAAAGATTCTGACTAAATTTATCTTGATTATTTTCTAACTGAAATTGTCGGCATGCTCTCCAAGCGGAATGGTCACCACTCTGGTCCTAGCATCTGCCCAGGTCTACGCTAGGAGACCTTGAATTTTGATTTGGTGCTCTAGGGAGCACGACTCAGTGTCATCTAGATGGCGCCACTCATTGGTTGGTAAGCATATGATGACCCTGATGTGTCTATGTCCACTCGAATTAAGGCTCTAAGGTGGCTTGGGACTTGGACTTAGACATGGGGGAGGAATGAATAATGAAAGTAGGGGCTTCTGGGTCGACCGGAAGGGACGACAGATAAGTAATCGACGGTGCGAATATCGTCTTAGCCTGCAACCCAAACAAAGAGGGAGTCTGATCAGAAGAAGGAGAAGTCGGTAGGATAGACTCCCTCTCAAGAAATACAGAGGAAGAAGTCTCGCCTCTCTCAGACAAAGGTTGGGAAGTCATTGCAGGAATAGGGGCTTGCAAAGGCAAAGTTGTCGAGTGGGAGGAAGACTATGCTTGGTGCCTCTTGTGGTGCTAGATCAACGGATCGCCAGAGGTTACTGACTCTGATGGAACAGTGATTGCTGCCATAGAGGGACGTTCGAGTGGCAGCTCACCAGTGTTGGCAGTTGTGTCACTGGCCACCGCCTGACTTCTCCCTGCTTCGTCGATCGGCTCTTCGGAATGCTCGACCTACAATAGTCTGCGACTCTCCAGCTCGGCAACTCCCTTGGAATTGATCTCTGCATCAACAAGCTTACACTTTCCACTCAGGAATGCCCTATTCATGATTTGAGCTACAAAAAAGAAAGAGAACTCAGTTAGATTCAAAGATGATAGGAAGAAAAATGATGTACCTAAAAGGACAGGCAGCCGTGCTCGGATAGGGCTTAGCCCGAACACATACAAGACTCCCTCTAATAGCAGCCTGTGTATGTGATACTTATGACCGGTCAAACTCACGGCTACTTGGAGGTAAGCCGACTCACCTTGGTATCTCCCTAGTGAAGGAGGTTTCGACAATTCTATCTGCCAGCCAATCGGAAAGATGAGTCGGCTAGGTAGACAAACGAAGAAGTAGTGCTCTTTTCAATGCTTATTTGAGGTGGACATTTTGTCAAAATAAGCAGCACCCACTCGGGCTTGAAAAATGAAAGTGCCAGGCTCGGACAACTTCGGATAGTAAAAGTAGTGAAACATACAGGGTACAAGAGGAATCTCGTACAGATGGAATAATACAACAACCCCATATAGTAGTCTAAAAGAATTGGACACTAACTGATGCAATGGAATATGAAAGTATCTACAAGCTTCCAAGAAGAAGGGATGGATGGGAAAGCATAGGCCGACAAAGAACTAGTCTTTGAAGAAGGGAAGAAAGTCATTTGGAGGTGTATGGGGGCGAGCATAAGCAGAGGGGATGGCGATTTGGTAATCGTCGGGGATGTGGTAGGTTAATTTCATTTTATCGACCTCATCATCATTAAAATCAGACACGGTGGAGGTGTACCACAACCTAAGGACAGCCGTTGGGAGGGGGGAGCACGCCATGAAATAAAAGAAAGAGAGTGTTAATCAAAAGGGAGAAAGAAAGGAAGCTTATTGAAGAAAGATCGCTAACGACAAGCAAGGGACTGTGAGCAGGGAAGTGAACGAAGGGAAGACCACACAAGACAGAGGAAGGAGATGAAGGGTTTAAAAACTTTGGATACAGTCGTCCTTAGTCGTTCGATCAAGAGTTTTCAAAAAACGAGGTTTAATTGTGACCGTTGATTTTGAAAAGGCAGTTGTCGCATTGAATTGAATCCAAACAGTCGCCCATCACATCACACATGTGGCAACAAAGAAAAGCAACATATGACATTCGATTACAGGTGGCATTAATGAGGAAGGAGAACACATGATTAAAGGGCATGTCCAAACATGCTTTGCATTAATGGTTGGAGATTTGAACAATTTTCAAAAAATTATGGTGACGTCAACGACACTAAGTGGGGGTGAGTGATCGAAGCAGAAATCAGAGGGAAGTTTAAAAGTAGCTAAGTATTGTCCATGATATATCCGAGCGGTATCAACCTCGAGGTATGCAGAGCCGATCAGAAGAGTGATCAGAGAAAAGTGCAAAGATGGCTAAAGTGCCTATCATAGTCGAGCGGTGGCTCTAAACCTTATTACCTCCGATCGAAGAAAGGCAGCTTCTCGACAAACGACAGGAGTAGTGAGCATCACAGCTGAGCGGCGGCTCTAAACCCTAGTATGTCCAGTCATAGAGAATTCAACTTTTTGATGAGTAAAGGGAACTATGAAAGTCAAGCGCTCGACTCTAAACCCTAATGTATCCGGTCGGTGAGAGTGTTCACAGAGAATATCAAAAGTCCAGTCAGTCGGACTTACAACCTTCTTCGACTAGACTTAAAGGGAAGGTTTGTGATACGGTGATGAAGAGAGGTCCCACCAAAGAAAGGTCAAAAGGGGAAAAGGCTTGCTAACGTGGAGGTCCAGGTCAAAATGGTCAAAGGCCCTGGTCGGCCGATCGGAGCAGACGATCGGGAGTCGCCGGTCGATTGGGCGAGGATGTCGAACCACCATCCTCCGATAGCGGCGACTGGAGTTAAGAGGTAAGCGACAATTCACGGTAGGCCAGTCCTCGCGGATCAAAAGTATGGCCGGTCAGACAAAGGTAACCACTGACAGTTAGGAAGCAGAGAAGGGGACAAGCTAGCAGATCAGAACGATACGATCGAACGAGGACAACCAGTCCGAGCGAGATTCGGTCGGCTTACAGTGGGACACAAGAGCATATCTCATCGTACTCTTTTGGAGGTTAGTGTCACTGACAACAAAGCATGTCTAGCAAACAAATAATACTTTAGAAGTTTCCCGCCTATCACATCAGAGATTTGCACGCTTACTTAAAGAAAGGTGTCAGGGATACTTTTTGACTTGTCTTTTCCTAAGACTCTTTTGAAAACATGTATATGCTTTGGAATGTGTGCTCAGACACTATAGTGATACTATAAAAGGGGATTCTCGTCTACAGACGGAGGTATGCACGACTTTGTTATTTAATACGCTCTTTGTTGCAGCATTCTTACTGTTCTCCACTGTGTCAAAAACTGATTTGAACGTCGGAGTGCCAATATCGGGAATCCCTTCCCGGCTCGGTACTAACATCTTTTATGTTATATGACCACACAGAGTCATCATTTTATCAACCCCATAATCATATTTTCAGTTTATCATCTTTTCCACTTTCGGACAGAATAATTTAGAATATGTAATGACTCACAAAGTTCAAAATCAATAAAAATGAATATATTTAGTATATAATTAAGAGTGCAAACTGTGCTTATTTAAAATAAATTTAAAACCGCTAACATCATATACTCCTTATTAAAAATATTTAATAATCTATAGTCAATTAGACGTTTTCATTATTGTTCTAAAACATTTGACAATCTTATAACGTTTAAAATCATGAAATATAATTATAGACAAATTTAGAAAATACTTTTAATTTATCAGTACTTCAAAATATAGGAAAATAAATTTAAAATACAATAATATTTTTTTGGCATACGCTCACCCAAATAATGTTCCAGTTTATATAAAGATTGATAAATCATAAAGTCAGCATATTTGGCGAATTTCATAATATCACAGCTCATATAGTATTAATGAAAGAAATGTTTACAAACTGTTGGTTTAAGTCAGCCATTTCGCAGTCTCCAAATTAATTACATACACACAATTTTTCAATCTTTCTAACACCGACAAGACAATTGACTGGAATTCTTTTTACCATCATAGTTTGAAATTGAAGGCGTTAAATTGAGATTTTTGTTAGGATTTGTAGCAACTCTAAAGGCAATACAACATTGTAGAGCTTTAACTTCCATTGGACAGATGCAGCGCTTTCTTTCTCAGTTCCTGAAAACAGTGTCATTAACGCTCTCCCTTCTCGTCCCGTCCTCATCTTCCGGTACGTTTAATAAAGAAATCTTAGTCTAGAAATAATTTAAAGCACCATGGGATTGATTAATTTATTTATTTGATAATTTATGCAATTAATTGTATTAAATGCTTCTTCGCTCAACCTGCTTAGTTCGACTTCAATAAGTCAGTTACCTAAAATTTATTTCAGTCGATTAGAATCATTTGTAGTTGTCGAATTCTTTTAGCTAATAGTGTTTAACACTTATATAGAATTAAAAAAAAAAAGTAAAATATCTTTGTAACATACAATGAAATAGGAGTGATTTTGAATCATCAATTTAGAATTATGCTCTTTTTTGATTTGGTGAGAATGGTGAAATAAGTTTTTGACTGATTATCCCTTTTAAAGTTGTTATTTTTCTATTATTTATGTAGGTGCATGTATAAATTTTGTGAGCACTTTTACTAAAAGCTATAATGGTTAATTCAATGTATTTTTTTCCTTTAAGATTATTATCGAAAAATGATAAAAAAAAATAAAGACACAATTGTATTTGTTCATTGTCTGCCGCATTTGACGATGAGATGAAAATGAGATTTTTAATAATAAATTTTATTCCATCTACATTTAATTTTAGTTTATTAATTTAGAATTCTAGTTCTATTTTTAGTTTGGTGAGGATAATGAAATGAGTTTTTAATTCGGAGTTATTATTTTTCTATTGTTTATGTTAGTGTATATATAAATTTTATAAGAATATTTATCAAAGGATATAATGGACAATTTCATATAACATGAACAAATTTAAGAGAATATTAAAAGTACAATAATATTGCACCGTTAGGCAGGAATATGAGATTTGTAGTGTTGTCAACTACTTTTGATTAAAATAAAAATGATGTTTAATTAACGCTCTTATAAAGTTCAAATTCATTAAAAAAATGATTATCAACCTAGTTTAGGGGAATAATAAAGCTAAGTTCTCAAAGATATCATCCAAATTCATCCACAGTTAACTAAAATTATTGTATTTATGACTTTGATACAGGAGATCTTAATGCAATGATCCAGAGCAGTTCACTTGTGAATGGCCAGACGTTGAGATCGACAGGAGAGTTGTTCCAACTGGGTTTCTTCAATCCAGATAATAGTTCAGCGAAGGGATACTTAGGAATCTGGTACTGCAATCTCACACCGCAAGAAGGCACTGTAGTATGGATCGCCAATCGAAACAAGTCTGTCAACACATCCATGGCATCCTTCAACCTCACTTCCGATGGAAATCTAATCTTATTTGAGGAAGACAGAATTGTTTGGTCGACGGGAACGAGATCCACAGGACTAAATTATTCACGCTTGCATCTTTTAGATTCTGGAAACCTCATGCTGAACGACAGCAACTCGATTAATCTATGGCAGAGCTTCGACCACCCAGGCGACAGCCAGACGTATCTCCCAGGCATGAAGCTCGGATTTAACTTCCGGACCAATACTTCACGGCGGCAAGTGTCATGGAGGAGCCCCGAGGATCCTTCTCCAGGAGACTACACCCACGTGGTTCTTGCTTTAGCTATTCCGGATATTGTTATCTTGAAAGGATCCGCCAAAACCCATCGAGGCGGCCCATGGAACGGATATGGTTTCGTCGGCTATCCAATGATGGCGAGCAGACCTCAGGCGAGCTCAATAAGTTTCACGTTTGTGTACAACCAGAATGAGATATACATTATGGCTAATTACACGGACTCGCCGACGCCTGTGCTGTCCCGGTCGGTGTTGTGTGCCAATGGAACCATCCAGCGTTGGCGTCTAGACAGGGGTGACAAGGGAGAGTGGCAACTTCTTTGGAAGATTCCGGAGGACGACTGTGATATGTACAATCACTGCGGCCGCAATAGTGTGTGCACCTGGAACTACTATACCGTCAACTGCGATTGCTTGGACGGGTTCATAAACATTGTCGAGAACGGAAGTAGCGAGGCCGGGTGGTGCGAGAGGGAGAAGCCTTTGAATTGCTCGTCGAACAACCAGTTTACCAAGGTGTCCAACGTGAAGGTGCCCGACACTGAGAACGCTACAGCACGAGGAAACATGAGTCTCGATGAATGCAAGACTTGGTGCTTGAATGATTGCTCCTGCGTGGCGTATGCGCTGTTCAGCGGGGATGATGGATCATGCATCACTTGGCCTGGTGATCTTCTGGATCTGAGGGCTTTTGTCGTTGGAGGAAATGATTTATACGTTCGGCTCGCAGGAGAACATCTGCTGGATCATCCAAGTACGATTAATCAAACATCTATCTTTTTTTCACTAATTTATCCATTAACTTGTTTATTCACTAACCATTTAGCACTAAAAAAGCAGTTTTTTTTCTTTTGCAAGACAAATAAAATAAGAAATATGCTTTCCATGTTACAATTTCTCTTTGAGACATCCAATTAAATGTGTATCTATTTTTCATGTTTGCTTAGGAAAAAATTGCACGGGGAGAAGAATTCTATTTATTGTCATCTCTATTGCTGCAGCACTGTTATTCCTTTGTGCAATTTTTATTTACCATCGAAGAACAAAAGCAACGATACGAAAAGGGAACCTACTTGCAGCAACATCTAGTATGACTACTGAACTATTATTTTATGGTGTTTGAATATCATTTCTCTATATATACCTGCTTATTCTTTACTACGAAAAATATCTTTTGAACAGATCATAAAGATCAACATGAAATAAGAGGTGCAGAATCTCTATTGTTTGATCTAGTGGCTATTAGGATAGCTACGGACAACTTCTCTGATGGAAACAAACTAGGAGAAGGAGGATTTGGGCCTGTTTATAAGGTCAATCCGAAGATTTGGGCAATGTTGTATATAACTGTGGATGATTCTGATAAATGAGTAATAATTCTGGTGACATTTGAAAACAGGGAACGTTGGCAAACGGAGAGCATGTAGCAGTAAAAAGACTTTCAAGAAGCTCAGGACAAGGACTAGATGAGTTGAAAAATGAAGTGTTTCTAGTTGCAAAACTTCGACACAGAAACCTCGTGAAGCTATTGGGTTGTTGCTTAGAATCAGAGGAGAAACTACTCGTTTATAGTTACCTTGCTAATACAAGTCTTGACAAGTTTTTGTTTGGTATAGTTTCAATCTCCGTTTTTCATAACATCCTCAATCCATGGAATTGATTATCTAGTAGTTTGCTAATCTAATACAATACTTAGTAATGTACTTGTTCAATTCCATTCTTGAATATATGTTTTAAGATTGATTGTGTATAAGATTCCATTCCTCTATTGTACACACCATGATCTTCAAAATTAGTAACCAAATAGTACATATGGATGTTGCAGATAATTCAAAGAGAAAGCAGTTGGATTGGACAACAAGATTTAAGATCATTGAGGGCATCAGTCGAGGACTTCTTTATCTTCATGAAGATTCGCCACTAAAAATCATTCATCGGGACTTAAAAGCTAGTAACATTTTATTAGATGCAAACATGGATCCTAAAATTTCGGATTTTGGTCTTGCGAAGCTTTTTGGTGCAGATGAAACCCAAGGAAACACTAAAAGAATTGCCGGAACATTGTACGTAAATATTCTATTTATCATTGTTGACCAAATTTAATACTTCAAATGAACAAGAACTATTGAAAAATAGAGAAAATCTCAATATGTTTTTCTTGTTAATGACAGTGGATATATGGCATCGGAATATGCCATGCATGGGCTCTTCTCAATTAAATCAGATGTGTATAGCTATGGTGTGCTAGTCTTGGAGATTCTAACGGGTCAGAAGAATAGTGGTCACCGAGGAATTGAATATCCAATTGAACTTGTTACTCATGTAAGTATTATATTAATCATCCATTTGATTGAGTGATAAGAATTTGATACACATTTTATTCAAATGAAGTAAAGTTCTTAACTACACATGCTATCATCTCATTTTAGGTGGTTTGGCGCCATTGGACCCAAGGAAGTGCCCTGCAAGTGATTGATCAAGATCTAGTTAAACAATGTGATGCTCTCCAAATATTAAGGTGCATACATATAGGGTTACTATGCGTGCAAGAAGATCCAACTCAAAGACCCACCATGGCCAATGTTGTTCTTATGCTCAACAGCCACTTTGTCAACCTTCCTATTCCTTCAGCACCATCATTTCTTAGCAACCTTAATACTACCGGTGAATCAAATGGCATTCCAAGGAGAGGGAACTCTAGAGGAAGCAATGAAATTCTATTGAAAATTTCTGAAAATGATGTTTCAATATCAGAGTTGGAGCCTAGATAGTAGGAAAGTTCACTTCATGTTTATGTTTGAAGTTAATACCTATTTATGTATATAAAATTTAACCGAATGTTTAACATCAGGTTTATATTTGATCTAGTTTATGAAGTGATCATTCTAAGTAGAGTCAAAATTTGATTCTTACTTGCTCCATCATCATCATCTTTGTTGCGTTGATGTATCTTTTTAATACACACTAGATGAAGACGGGACAAAATCATACTTGAATAATTTTCTGAATTATAGTGTGTTATAGTTAAAATGGTTGAGTATTAACCATTCAAAATATATAAAATGATAAATTAATATTTATAGGATTTTATTCATTTAGTTATTGACTCTTGTGCAGGAGATACAATGATCCGAAGCAGCTCACTTATTAATATCAACACGAGATTGTTCCAGGTGGTCTTCTTCGATTATGTTAACATTTCAGCGAACCGATGCATAGGAATCTGGCATGACAATCTCCCACTTGGAGAAGGAAATGTAGTATGGATCGCCAATAGGACCAAGTGCTTCAACACATCTACAGAATCCTTAACCTGATCTCCAATGGAAATGCAATCTTGTTTGACGAAGAAACAATTGTTCAGTGGACGGGAAGATCCACACAAAATTCTGTGATCGTGGTGTACGTTCGCAGATATGGCTCCAAAGGAACAGGACAAAAATCAAATGTTTTGCTCTGAGTAAGAAACAAATTTGGGGTGCTATATATAAACTAGACCTGAATGATTTGAATCTGTGCAAGGGCATGTAAGTTAAATCAATATGACAAATTTTATATGGTGAGTTATTTTGTTGGAGAAGAGTGGCAACTCTCAGAAAATGATACTCCAAGTAGGTCTATTTTGTAAGCTTAAAAATGATGAGACATTTAGAACCTATCGACATGTAATATTGAGTGACTTATTCTTTAGTAGTAACACCACCTTCAGTACTGCTCGTGGACGTTATTGCAGGTTGCCTGAGTGGGGTCAAACAAATGATTTCTCCCATCGATATCATCACACCAGTTTCCATATCGCAAACAAATGATTTCTTACGGTTTATCAAAATTCGTTATCTTCCTCCTGGTTGTCTCAATCATTTTTAAAATTAAATTTTAATAAAAAATATTTAGAATCTTATTATTTTTTTAAAAAAATCAAATAACATTTTTAAAAAAATAAATCTTTATATAAAATTAATTTTCTGACATTTTGAATTGCAAAATTATTACTTAATTTTTTATATTTTGAATTTTAATAAGAATTTTTGTAATTGATAAAATTATTTAATTATTTAATTAAAAGATATTATTAATATAAATAAGATTTTATTAATTTTAATTTTGAAAACTCGGTCTATTGAAACTAGACTAAAAGTATTATAGGTGGTATTTTATAAATTGTTCATGCATCGAAAAAAAGAATTTATTATTATTATGTTTAATTAGATTAGTATCTAAGATTTCAATTCTTGATTTATTATTCTTTTAGTACTCCGGCCGGCCTCAAATGACATGTCAATTTTTTTAATATACAAAAAAAATTAAAATTATCTCCTTATATTTCAAATTATTCAAAGTTAAAATAATTAATTAAAAAAAATTGTTGAAAGCCCCGTCTTATTAATTTGATTCTTAGAGTATTCATCCCAAATTTTCTATCTACATAATTTAAAATAAAAAAAATCTTTATAAATTTAGATATTTATTTTTCAATTCATTATGTATCAGCTACTTTATTTCTTCTTTCTCCTCTGTTTCTTCCAGTTTCTCAAAGCTACTTTTCTTCTGATCACCTGAGCCATTTGCTGCTGCCTCGATCAAGGCGGTGGCCATGGGGGCGCTACGGTCAGGTGCATACAAAGTGAACACTGAACAAAGAGCTCTGCTTGCTATCACATCCAACATGTCCTCCAACGGCCTGTCTGACGAAGGGTTCTCTTCCTGGGCTGGTGGTGACTACTGTAGCTGGAAAGGTGTCGCATGCGACAACGCCACCGACCGACCGTATAGTTGAGCTTGATCAGTCTTTTAGGAGCTTCGTCGGACAGATACTCGAGAGCCTGGGGAAAGACTGCATGACAGTCTTAACTGGTTCGAGGGCTTAAGTAAATTTTTAATATATTTTTTAAAAAATAATATTAATTTATTTTATATAAAATTTATTTTGTTAAGATGAAAAAAAAAATTAATTTTATATTTAACCTTGATAATAATTTTTTTTCGGGGATAAAATTATTAAATTATTTATTTTTATAAGATATTATTGAACATAAATAAAATTTTATTAATTTTAATTTTAAATTTTTTTATGATTTTATATTAACAAATATTATTAATAGTATCCAACAAGTTATTCATGTTTTAAAAAAATATTTTTTTCATAACTCAAGTATTGATTTTAATATGGATTTATTATTTCTATTTTTTTCTAAAGTATTATTTTCTAAAGAAAATTTAATTAATTTTTCATTCAAATTTTCAAATGTTTTTTTTTGAGTTTTTATTTTTAAAATTAATAACAAATATATAGTTTACATTTTGATGGAATAATGTGTTTTTAATATCCGAAATTAATTTGATGTTTAAAAAAAATTAATATACTATTTTGTATTAAATTGAATCCATAAAGAATCCTTATTTTTTGTTCTTATACGAAAGAGGAAGAAAAAACATAGAAAATAGATAATTAATTAGAAAGGAAAATGACATCTTTGAAAGTAGAAGACCGAGATAAGATCAATGATTTAACGAGAAAAAGAACGGGAGAAAAAAAAATCAATTATTTTTAAAAAAATTAAGACATACAATTAAAAAAATAATAATAAATAAAATTAGAATAATTTAAATTTTAAATTAAAATTAAAATTTTTAAATTTATCTAAATTTAAGGTTGAATATTTTTTAAAAATATATATAAATAATATAAATATAAAAAATTAGGAACTCCAACTATATTAGAAGGCAAAGACCCTAATGCATTAAATATGATCATCTTAATGTTATGTCAAGTACATATATGAGAAAATGAGAAAGAGAAATAAATTTATAGTTAAAAATTATCTTCTTTACATTGTTTATTTTGATAGAGCGTCATTGTTTATATATAGTATAATTTTATAAATAAAAAGAATATATGTGTTACTTTTTTTTTATTTGTTATTTTTTTTTTTCCGATTTTGAGAAGATTAATTTTAGCTTTAAAATTATCAATTGATGAATTATATTTATCTTTTCGTCTAAAAATATTTTTTAATGAAGTAAACTTTAGAAATTTTCTCCTGATTTTATTTTTAATTCTCTCAAATAATCTGCCCGTAAATCTGGACAACGACATTCTCAAGAAGGCTCAGGAGGTACGATTGTCTAATACTAATATTTCTGAACAGATTCCAGAAACAATTGGGAACAATCAAAACTTGAGAGTTTTGCATTTAGAAGGCAACTCCATTACAGGACAGATTCCAAGAACCATGGGTGATCTATGCAACTTGACAGAAATAGATCTGTCCTATAACAAACATCACCGGAAGGATTCCAGAGAGCTTGGGGAAGCTCGTCTTGCTGCAGGAGGTAAGCTTGTCTGATAACGTTATTTCTGGACAGATTCCAGAAACGATTGGGAATCTACAAAACTTGAGAGTTTTGCATTTAGAAGGCAACTCCATTACAGGGCAGATCCCAAGAACCATGAGCGATCTGTGCAACTTGACAGAATTAAATCTATCCCAGAACAAAATAGATGGAGAGCTGACAGATTTGCTAGATGGTTTGTCTAGTTGTGCTCATGGAACGCCTCGGCCATCATTGAATGCCCAGGGCAACAAGTTGAGCGGGAGCATCCCCACAAGGCTTGGCAAATTATCTCAAATAGAGAATTTATACCTGTCGTCTAACTCATTCCAAGGCGACATCAACGAAACTCACTTTTCGAACCTCACCAATTTGTACCTTTTGAATATCTCTTCCAACTCCTTGAATGTGATGCTGTCGAGTGATTGGATTCCCCCGTTTACTCATGTCTTCTACATTGATATGAGCTATTGTCATCTACCTGCGTTTCCTAACTGGGTTCGGACCCAAACTAGCTTGAGATTTCTCTACTTGTCAAGCGTTGGACTGTCGGGAAATTTTCAAGTTTGGTTTTCCATTCTCGAGTTGGCCGCTGTTTACTTGGATTCCAACAACTTGACTGGTCCATTACCTCAATTGGGGTCTATAATTAGCTGGATCAATCTTTCCAATAACTCTTTTGTTGGCCCTATACCACTGAGTGTTAACCATGATAGTTCCCTCTACTTTTTGGTCGTTGTCGCATAACAAGCTCAATGGCAGTAGTCCTTCCTCCATCTGCAATCTGACTGCCCTCTCAACTCTCGAACTGTCTGATAACAACTTGACTGGGGAATTCCCCAATTGCAGCAACTCATCTCCCAACGATCTGGTCTATTTGCACTTGAACAACAACAAACTCTCTGGGAGATTTCCTTCTTTTCTGAAAAATTGTGGAAAGTTAACTATATTGGACATGGGCCAGAAAGATTTTCTCGTGAAATACCAACATGGGTCGGCAGCTATGAATTTCTGTTGATTTTTCGTTTGAGCTCAAATTCATTCACTGCTGCCATTCTAGTTGATCCTGTCCGAAAGTCGATGAGATGGATGTTAGGAGCGTGGTACTCCTGTTGACTTCTGTGGATTTCGCTCCCGCCTGCAACATAAGCAGCGTCAATGCCGAGCTAGGGAAGGGGTCCCTGGTGATGATCCTCCGACGCTCAAATCAGTCTCCGGCGAAGCAAGAAACAAGAAAAAACAACGAGAACTGTAGCGCAATAGTAGAATTTGTGTATAAAACATATCTCCGTCGATTCTTGGACCCCCTTTATATAGTGCCCCAGAAGCGCGCGTGCACGCTTCCCAAAACGAGCACACATCTCAAAGCTTTCCCTGAAAAGATGTGTTAGCAAAGTGTCTCTGACACAATACCTTAACGGGTCAAGCATATCTCTGAAGTAACAGTGGAAGCTTCCACCGTATGATCTTCTGTCTGACCATGTCGCTTGCAACACAAACAGCGTTAGTGTCAAGCCAGGGAAGGGGTTCCTGACAATGGCCTTCCGACGCTCAAGTCAATCTCCGACGAAACAAGAAATAAGAAGAAGAAATGAGAACTGTAGCGCAACAGTAGAAATCGAGTGTAAAACATACTTCCGCCGATGCTTAGACCCCCTTTATATAGAGTCCCGGAAGTGCACGTACACACTTCCCAAGGTGAGCATGCATCTCAAAGCTTTTCCTGAAAAAATGTGTCAGTAAAGTGTCCTTGATACAATACCTTAACGGCTCGAGCATATCTTTGAAGTGACAGTGGAAGCTTCCGCCGTACGATCTTCTGTCTGACCATGTCGCCTGTCAACGGCACTAGCCCCCAAAAGGATGTCAAAAGATATCCTGTTGTTTCTGTTGCTCGGTTGAGCGGAATGACCGCTCGGTCGGAATTCTATTATCCCTGTGTTGTCTGCTGTCACGTCGAGCGGGATAGCCACTCGGCTGAAAGTTCACTGTCCAAGTATCATCCATTGTCGGGCCGAGCGAGATAGTCGCTCAGCAGGAGGCCTACTGTCCACATGTTCTATTGTGGGGCCGAATGGGATAGTCGCTCGGCGGGTAGCTCATTGTCCATGTGTTCGTCTGATGTCTAGTCTGCTGTTGGGCCGAGTGCTGTGTCGAAGATGGTGGGTCGGTGCTTAATCCCCGGTTGGAGTATGCCTCGCCCGACCGGCCAACATCGTTCACCCGTTGACCGTCTTGCCTTTGACCTCCACCGTGGTAGCAGGATGGGGCCCCTCCTAATCATCGCATCACAAGCCTCCCCTTCAAGTCTAGTCGAAGGAGGTTGTAGTCCGATTGACTGGACGATTGTGTGAACAGGTTCCCTCCCGATCAGCCTTCGTTACTGTGTGGCCTCCGATTGGGATAGGCTTGATCCTCGCCGATCGGCCTATTAAAGTTTGTCGAATGAGCATAAGTATTCTCTCTCGATCCGATCGGCATGACAAAGGTTTGTACTTGTAAAAATTCTCCTTGAACTATCTCGGGTGAGCTCAATTTGGCTGACGTTATCCAGATTTCTTGAAAATCGTGCAAATCCCTGCGCATTAAGGCTGAACGCGCTTCCATGCGTCATTAAATGTCGACCCATGGCAGTGCTCCATGTGTCGCACCCGCTGCCGCCGCACACCTGACGTGACAGGCGTGATGTGACATTTGGTGATTTGAATTCAATGGTGAGATCTTGGCCTGGGTTTTCGTGACCTAAATCGGACGGTTCCGGTCGGTCGAGCTCGAGCCTTATAAGGCAGCTGCGCCACTTCTCCTTCGGACATTTCACGTGCGAGTTCCCTGGTGTTCGAGTTCTTGCTTCCTTCGATCTCTGGCGATCTTCGGTGCTTCTTCTCCGGCGATCTCGGTTTTCCCGGTAACCCTTCTCTCGTAAACTTTCTCCCCATCGCGTCTGCCTTTGATCTTTTTTCGGCCTTTCTCTTTGTTCTGGCGACATTCCACTGACCTTTTTCTATCTTTTCGATCGCATTTCTTGCTCTTTGCGTATGTTTTTGCGATGGTAAGCTCTTCACAACTTCTTGCTCCTTATTCCTAGACCCTGGTATACCTCCATGGAGTCCAAGTTTGATGGGGGTGATGCTGATAACCTGCGAGATATTTTTGAAATCCCTCCTGACCATCACATCATTCTGCCTTCTTCGTCCGATCGGCCTAATTCTCTGCCGACCGTCTGCCTTTGTTTTTTTCGAGACCAATTTATCGTCGGTCTATGATTTCCTCTCCATCCTTGTATTCCAGCGGTTTGTAAATATTTTCGCATTTCCCTTCCTCAACTTGTGCGGAACTCCTTTCGGCTGCTGTGTGGAGTCATCATCCTATTCCGTCTGCACAGCATTCCTCTCATCTCCCGGATCTTCCATTATTTTTATTACCCTAAACTGTCTGATCCGTGGACCTTTCTCTTCCAGTTGCGAGTCGGTTTGGTATTCTTTGACAAGATGTCGACCTCCAAAAAGTACTGGAAAGAGTATTTTTTTTTCTTTATGCGTCTTCCCGAGTTGCTAGACTTCTCGACCAGTTGGCAGCTCGAAGTGGCGCCTCAACCTTCTCTTAAAAGTTACAAGAGTTGATCAGACTACTTGAATGCAGCCTCCATGCTAGCCGGTCAGAAATATGACATCCATAAGATATTGCTGGAGGGCGTCTTGTACATCTTTAGTTTGAGTCCGATCCACACCCGACTACCGACCAGCCTAGGTACGAAGCTTCTTTAATTCCTCCTTTGGTGCTAACTGATTTTTCCTTTTTTTTTGTGGTCGAAGTCATGATGCAAGCATGTATGGCCGACAAGGCGAAACTCAAGGATTCCACAACCAATGAGGTGGCCGTTGAAGAAATAGCGAGCCGAGGGCTGCAGCCGGTCGGCTCCCACGAAGATCCGCTTGGCATGAGCGAGGAGACGCTCGTGGTGGTGAGCGAAGGAGAGGCTAACCACGCGCCAAGCGGAGGAGTCACCCCGGTCTCACAGCCTCCAACTGAGCAACGCCCCATCATTCCCGTTGAGGAGCCATCGGGCTCGGCCTCCTCTGACGTGCCACTGAACAGGGGCAAGAGGCACCGAGCTGAACCTTCATTACGTTCTGCCACTTCGGCGGCGCAGTCGGTCGAGCGGGTCGAAACTTCGACCCCAACTCCGATTCAACAAACGACGACCTCCTTATCGTTCGATCGGACGTCGTCCATTGCCGATCTGCCCCAAGGGACTCTCCCCGCGTCGCCGATGGCCTTCATGCCACCGACTTCGAGGCCCTCCAAGGTTCAGAAGTCCCGCATCCATCCGGCAATGGTGTCTCGGCCCTCGGGTCAGGCAACCTCGACGCAGTCGACCCCGAGCGATCAGTGCCATATCACTGTGATCCTCCATTTACCCACCGAAGAGTACAGCGAGCCAAGTGCCAAGTATTAAGGCCCCGAGCACCAGATTATCACACAGGGGCCGCTCGTCAAAATCTGGGAGTACAACGATGATGCTGCCGAGCGCTCTCATGAACAGCCACACCCAAATATCCACCGGAGTAAGTACTTTGATGTAAGTTCATAATTTACCTCCGATCGACCCTCATGAATGTTAGGACCTTCGGATGGCGGCTAGAGAGAGGGGGGTGTGAATAGCCGACCTCAAATTATCGTTTCTTCCTACAATTTAGGTTAGCGCAGCGGAAATACAATGTAGAAACGAAAGTGGAGAAGATCAAACCTCAAACACGATGATGTAACGAGGTTCGGAGATGATACTCCTACTTCTCGGCGTGTCCGTAAGGTGGACGAAGCCTATCAATCCGTCGGTGGATGAGACCCCGGAAAATCGGCTAACAACAACTCCTTCTGGGTGGAGAAACCTCGCCACAAACTCTTTTGCAACAGCAATAAAGGAGTACAAGATAGAGCAAGAAAACAAGAAGAATATGAATGTAACAACACTTTGCTTGCCTTCTTGTCGACTGGAGTTCAATGAAGCAACAACTTCACGATGCCAGCAACAACTGATCAGCAAACCAGCCGAGGGAAGCTCACACGAAGCTTCAGAAACACAGAGCTCAGCAAAGCTCAGATCGCAAGAGTGAGGAACAAGAAGAAGTGTTACTGTAGAGGCCCTTGACCTCGATATATATCCTGCACCTGCTGCACCTGTGAAGAAGACAAAGAGCAACACAGAAATCTAGCTGCCAGTGTCGCAACGGCTAGGCTCGACCGATCAAGCTCCAACCCGATCGGCTCGAGTTCGACGGCCTCGCGGACCGATCAGGCCTAGGCCGATCGTTCCACAGATCGATCAACCAACTCTCGTGAGAGTTGAGTTGCCCGATCGGCCTGGACCGACAGAGAGTGGATCGGTCCACGCACCGATCCCCTCATTTTTCTCGCCTCCCGATCGCTTTCGATCGGCCCGGTGACCGATCGATACCTTACATGGAGCCATTGTTTGTTACCGATCGGTCACCGGACCGATCGAGAACCCATAGCATGGATCGGTCTGCAGACCGATCCAATTTCCCAGCCTTAAACCTAAAGCCTTCTCGGTCTAGAGAACGAGCTACCGAGCCCTCTTTGATCTAGTCCGGAGAACGAGCTACCGAGCCCTCTCCGACTTCCTCATCCGGTCCAAAGAACGAGCTACCGAGCCCTCTCTGACCTAGTCCGGAGAACGAGCTACCGAGCCCTCTCCGACTTCGTCCGGTCCAGAGAACGAGCTCCCGAGCCCTCTCTGACCTAGTCCGGAGAATGAGCTACCGAGCCCTCTCCGACTTCCATGTCCGGTCCAGAGAACGAGCTCCCGAGCCTTTTCTGACATAATCTGGAGAACGAGCTACCGAGCCCTCTCCGACTTCGTCCGGTACAGAGAACGAGCTCCCGAGCCCTCTCTGACCTAGTCCAGAGAACGAGCTACCGAGCCCTCTCCGACTCCATCCAGTTCAGAGAACGAGCTACCGAGCCCTCTCTGACTTCCCATGCCAAGCTTCCATGCTTGGACTTTCCCCGTGCCAAGCTCCCTGCTTGGTCTTTTCCCGTGCCAAGCTCCCTGCTTGGACTTTTCCGTGCCAAGTCTCCATACTTGGACTTTTCCGTGCCAAGTCTCCATACTTGGGCTTTTCCCGTGCCAAGCTCCCTGCTTGGACTTTTCCGTGCCAAGTCTCCATACTTGGACTTTTCCGTGCCAAGTCTCCATACTTGGACTTTTCCCGTGCCAAGTCTCCATACTTGGACTTTTCCCGTGCCAGGTCAACTCAAGTCGGGTCAACCAGGTCAACCTTGACCAAAGGTTGCACCCACACTCCCAAGTTCCTATTCTTGTCAAACATCAAAATACAACTTCTCTATTCTTGTCAAACATCAAAATATACCTCGAGTCAGGTCAACTCGAGTCGGGTCAACCAGGTCAACCTTGACCTAAGGTTGCACCAACAATCTCCCCCTTTTTGATGTTTGACAAAAACCATAATCAAGTTAGGTTAACCCGATAACTGCTTGAACTTAGGTTTTCCAATAGTTCTCCAATGTTCTTCCTTGAACATTCTATGAACATTCTCCCCAAACTCCAATGTTCTTCCTTGAACATTTTCTAAACATTCTCCCCCTTTTTGACACACATCAAAAAGAGTGAATCAAGGTCAAGAGTTTCTTCCTAATGAAAGTCCCATACCTTTCATTGAAACACTTAATTTCCCCCTTGATACTAAAGACAACAATCAACTTAGTGATAATCTCATGTCACTCATCCTCAGAAATCGAGTAAAAACTCCCCCTAAAAGTCAACTCCCCCTTGACCATTAGGTAAAACTCCCCCTAAAGGTCAACTCCTCCTTGACCATTTCACCAACAATGTCTTGGCGAGTTTCAACCCTTTAGAAATCTAAAACACAACTTCCACAGCTGAAATTTCAGACAATCAGTCGAAAATCAGCATTTTGGCACGCTCTGATCGGTTACCAGACCGATCAGAACCTCACTGGATCGGTCACCAGACCGATCCACACTTCTCTGGATCGGTCTAGTGACCGATCCAGACTTCCCTGGACCAATCAGGATCCCCTCTGATCGGTCCACAAATCTCTGATAGGGATTTCTGATTTTTCTCCCAAAATTCAGAAATCCCTAAAAAATCACAAAAAACTCTAAAAATTGTAAAGTTTTGAGGATACCTTCCTCATAACATATATTATCATGGAAAAATAGTTTTCTATGAAAATAACTTCCATTTTTAAATCTTGATACAAAGTTCGAAAGACTTTGGAATAGCTCAAGGTTAATCCATCTTTGTATCAACTTGCTCAATGATGAATGCTATCACTAAAAAAGCTTCATCAAGGTTTTTCAAATCAATTTTGAAATGATTTTAAACCATTCAATTTAGGACCACAATCTTAGGGCTAAATGTACATGACTTGTACACAAGCTTTCCCTATGATCCTCAATTTAGAATTAGGCTCATCTAGGTACAAGAGCTATGCACCTTGATGCTAACTCATAATCCTAATATCTCACACACATCTAAGGTGTATCAAACACATCCAAGTCAATTTTGATGTGAGATATGGGTTTAGGTCATCTTAAGCTAAGTTCTCATGCATTTTCTAGACAACAATTTGATTTCCATATCAAATTGAGTTTTTATCCTTAAATCAATTTAATTGATCATAAATGCAAGAGATGATGACATGACATAAAATAATATCATAAGTGAAAACATGTGTCAATGTCATGATGTCATGTCATAAAGTATGAAACTTAAATAAGGCATGACATATAACTAACCTAAGCATTATCATGACATTTTAAATGATAATAAAATAAATATGATGTCATGACATGACATATGACAAACAATATATGGCAAATAACATATAAAGGTATAGAAAATACCTAATTCTAGCCTTAGTTGTCATTTTTGATAATTTTACCACAAATTCTATATTCCTAAGTGTAATAGACCTAAAATCATATACTAAAGATTTTTAAATCACTATGTGCCAATTAGATTGATCCTAGAAAACTCCTCAAATGTGGTTGGTACATCCTAATCACCTTAGGAATAATTTTTAATTTCATTTTCAAGGCTTGGTTATACCTTGAAACTTCCTAAAATGCCACCTTTTGCCATGATTAGGTTAACTACCTATCCAAATAAGATGGGCACGCCCTAAACCATCTAGCGTGATGAAATCACGCTCCTAGGAACCCAATACCTATTTGAGCTCATTGGGTTCACTAAATATTCACTAGGGATGACTTCCCTAGCAACCCTCTTAATGACCCTCCTAGGCTTTAAAGCCTTGGTCATTTGGAACTCATCAAGATCAACTCTAGGGGTGACTCCCCTTGTGACCTTGGTGATGGTCTTCTTAGCCCTAGGTCTTGTTCCATAATCGAATGGAACATTATGATAAGCGGGCTTGACCACTTGAAACTTAGGTTTGTGACCCAAACCTCTCATGTCCTTGGGCTTTGATTTTTGACCCTTAGACCCTAGAGTTGACTTTTCCAAATTCTTAAGAGCCTTTTCTAAAGTGTCAAGTCTTGACCTCAAGACTTGATTTTCCTTCTTTAATACCTCAAGCTTTAATTTTCCATTTTTCTTTAAGGTATTCCTAGGCATATGTCTAGTTGTTTTGGGATTCCTATCTAGGTTTTCCTTAACCTTAGATGAGTTAATTCTAGGGTTGGCATTTCTAGTATTATCCTTACCTAGACTAACATGTTTGGCACCTAAGCACATGTATCGGTTTCTATGGTTATCATGCTTATCATCATTGGCAATTGCAATAAAGCTACTAGCATGTTTCTTATTAGAATTGCAATAATGTGCCTTAAAGGGTACCTTAGGGTTTGCCTTAGCTCCCCCTATAGATGTGCTTGGTCTCTTGTCCTTGTGAGGTTGCCTCCCCCTCGGACATTGGCTCCTATAATGTCCCCTTTGCTTGCATTGCGTATCGGGACTCCGGCTTCCTTGACCTTTGGCGCCGGTGGAGTCTTCCTAATCCTCTTTGGATATTTACTCTTGTAATGCCCATATTCCCTACACTCAAAGCACATTATATGTAATTTATTTGAAATTAAGTTGCTTGAGTTACCTAGGGTTGAGGATGGATATACGCTCTCTTTTTCATCCCTTCCGGAGGTAGAGGCTTCTTCTTGCACCAATCTTGATGAAGAACTCTCCTCCTCTTCTTCCTTAGATGTTGAGTAGCCCTCAACTTCTAATTCCATACCTCCATGATGTGAGCTACTTGGCTCACTTAACTCCTCTTCATGACTTGAATTGGAGCTCTCCTCATGGAACTTAGCCAAGTTGTTCCACAACTCCTTGGCATTGTTGTATCCACCTATCTTACACAAGATATCATTAGGTAATGAAAATTCAAGGATTTTCGTTACCTCGTCGTTGATTGTGGATTGGTGGATTCGTTCCTTCGTCCACTTCTTCTTCTTGAGAGGTTCTCCCTTTTTATCCACCGGAGGAATAAAACCTACTTGTACACAATTCCAATTTACTAGGTTAGTCAGAAGAAAATACTTCATTCTTACCTTCCAAAACGCGAAGTCGTTGCGATCGTAGAAGGGTGGAATCGTGATGTCTTCTCGAAGTTGATCCATTCTCTAGCTCGTGCTCCCCCGGGTGTTAATCCGACGAAGAGCAACCTCGCTCTGATACCACTTGTTAGGACCTTCGGATGGCGGCTAGAGAGGGGGAGGGTGTGAATAGACGACCTCAAATTATCGTTTCTTCCTACAATTTAGGTTAGCGCAGCGGAAATACAACGTAGAAACGAAAGTGGAGAAGATCAAACCTCAAACACAATGATGTAATGAGGTTCGGAGATGAAACTCCTACTTCTCGGCGTGTCCGTAAGGTGGACGAAGCCTATAATCCGTCGGTGGATGAGACCCCGGAAAATCGGCTAACAACAACTCCTTCTGGGTGGAGAAACCTCGCCACAAACTCTTTTGCAACAGCAATAAAGGAGTACAAGATAGAGCAAGAAAACAAGAAGAATATGAATGTAACAACACTTTGCTTACCTTCTTGTCGACTGGAGTTCGATGAAGCAACAACTTCATGATGCCAACAGCAACTGATCAACAAACCAGCTGAGGGAAGCTCACACGAAGCTTCAGAAACATAGAGCTCAGCAAAGCTCAGATCACAAGAGTGAGGAACAAGAAGAAGTGTTACTGTAGAGGCCCTTGACCTCGATATATATCCTGCACCTGCTGCACCTGTGAAGAAGACAAAGAGCAACACAGAAATCTAGCCGTTGTGTCGCAACAGCTAGGCCTGGACCGATCAGGCTCCAACATGATCGGTCTAGGAGTCTCCTGATCGGTCTGTGGACCGATCATGTCCTAGGCTGATCGGTCCCCAGACCGATCAACCAACTCTCTGTGAGAGTTGGCTTCGAAGCCTGATCGGTCTGTGGACCGATCAGGCTATAGGTGGATCAGTCCACAGACCGATCCCCCTACCTTTTTCTGCCTCCTGATCGTTTCCTGATCGGTCTGGTGACCGATCAGATACCTTACAGTGAGCCACTGTTTGGTTACTGATCGGTCACCAGACCGATCAGATAACCCATAGTATCACTGGATCGGTCTGCAGACCGATCCAATTTCCCAGCCTTAAACCTAAAGCCTTCCCGGTCTAGAGAACGAGCTACCGAGCCCTCTCTGACCTAGTCCGGAGAACGAGCTACCGAGCCCTCTCCGACTTCCTCATCCGGTCCAGAGAACGAGCTACCGAGCCCTCTCTGACCTAGTCCGGAGAACGAGCTACCGAGCCCTCTCCGACTTCGTCCGGTCCAGAGAACGAGCTCCCGAGCCCTCTCTGACCTAGTCCGGAGAACGAGCTACCGAGCCCTCTCCGACTTCCACGTCCGGTCCAGAGAACGAGCTCCCGAGCCCTCTCTGACCTAGTCCGGAGAACGAGCTACCGAGCCCTCTCCGACTTTGTCCGGTCCAGAGAACGAGCTCCCGAGCCCTCTCTGACCTAGTCCGGAGAACGAGCTACCGAGCCCTCTCCGACTCCATCCAGTTCAGAGAACGAGCTACTGAGCCCTCTCTGACTTCCCATGCCAAGCTTCCATACTTGGACTTTTCCCCGTGCCAAGCTCCCTGCTTGGTCTTTTCCCGTGCCAAGTTTCCATACTTGGACTTTTCCGTGCCAAGTCTCCATACTTGGGCTTTTCCCGTGCCAAGCTCCCTGCTTGGACTTTTCCGTGCCAAGTCTCCATACTTGGACTTTTCCCGTGCCAGGTCAACTCAAGTCAGGTCAACCAGGTCAACCTTGACCAAAGGTTGCACCCACACTCCCAAGTTCCTATTCTTGTCAAACATCAAAATACAACTTCTCTATTCTTGTCAAACATCAAAATATACCTCGAGTCAGGTCAACTCGAGTCGGGTCAACCAGGTCAACCTTGACCTAAGGTTGCACCAACAATGAACTCTTTTTTGCTTGTCCGTAGTATTGGGTGGAGAGCCTGCCATGTGCCACAGGCTCGCATTTTTGGACGAGGAGGTAAAACAACTGAAGGCGTCAAGTGGCCAATCCTCCGTCGCTCAAGAAAAGACAGACGCCGAGGTGGACAGACTCCAAGTCGCTCTAGAGAAGAGCGACAAGTTGCTCGAGGTCGAACGAGCCAAGAGCGCCGGGCAAGCTACCATGCTGGAGCAGTTGAATAAGCAGGTCACTACTTTTGATAATAAGATTGAGCCGACCAATGCGAGGAAGAATCGGGCCATCATCTACTTGGATAAGAAGAATAAGGAGGTCCGGGCTCTCACCCAGAAGTTGAAGGAGGTCGAAGATTTCCTGGTCATCGAGCGGAACAGCCGCTCGGCCGAAGAAACGCCCCTTTGCGGCCAAATCGCCTCCAAGGATGCTGCACTAGCCGCCGTTAAGGATGAGTTGGAGGGCTCCCGAGCGACATTGAGGATTTATTAGGATGTCGAGGGGAGTAGGTTCGAGGCCATGAAGCAAGCTTACATCCACTAGGACACATTCTGTGATAAAGTCGTCGGTCGGGCCCTCCGACTGTTCGACTTAGCGATCGACGGGACCATCGATCAGCTTCGCGAGGGAGGCCACCTACCGATCGATCTGACCAGTAAGGTCATAAGCCGGGACAAGCTTACAGCCGCGTTGCCCGATGACACCCTGGATTATCTCGAGTGAGGCAGAGCTCTGTAATATGTAATTCTCTAAGTTTTAATGAATGCTCGTCCATTCAAACAACTTTTATTTTCTTGCATGTTTTTTCGACCCCTTTGATTTTGAAATGAACTCGCGGCCCTATGTTCCCTGCTTGTCTACAGTTGTACCTCTTGGACGACCAACCCACTTCGAATTCAGTGGCGCACTAGTTCTATGCTCTGCCGCAGCCTTTGAGTAGCCGCTACTTGTCCTCTCACTGAGCCAAGTGTTTAAGGTCGTTGATTGACCGTTGGCAGAGGCAGGGGTTTAACGTCACTGCTCGACGATTTGCTGTAGACTCGAGTTTAAGGTCGCCACTCGACCACTGAGGGGGACAAGAGTTGTTGGTTGCTACTCGGAATATCGTACCGGTTCCCCTGTACAAAAATTTTGTACAAGTCCTGAACCTTTTCTAACAACCTATTATGTTCTTTAGAAATTAAATTAGGAATCGCAAATAGAACTTAACATTATTGATTCCAAATTCAATTTATTTGTTCTTAGAGGTTTAGACTTGGATCGCAAACAATGCTTAACATTATTAATCCAATTCCACCTATGTTACAAATTTGATTAAATATTTATTTCAGAGATCTACTTCCAGGGTAAACATGACGAGACACTAGGCCTTCTTGGTTATGGGAGCATCTACCACTTCCTAGACAAAGTCTTTAAACGAAATTCAATATTTAATCTCCTTATAGTAACCCTAGGTTTAATCATTAAGAACAATCGAATCACAAGATCGAAAAAAATAAAAGAAACACAAACTCGAATCATAAATTCGAAACCTAGAATCATTAGCCTCTTGTGTTTGGTATTTCAAAATCCGTACAAAGAAAACTAGTATGATGCGAACCAAGACAACTAGTTATACCTTTCTTTGTAGCTAATAAACATCACGATCTTCTATTGTATTTCTCTTCTTATCTCGGACGTCGTGTGGGTGACGATCTACGGAGATGAGAATCCACCCAAGCTTCCTTCTTCTCCAAGCAAGTTTTGGCCACCAACAATCTTCAAGAGATGAAGAGCTTTCGGCTACCAACCAAGCTCCAAGGGATGCTAAGAAACAAAGCCTCCTATCTCTCCTTCTTCCTCTAACAAGATCCGGCCACCACCAAACTCCTTGAGATGAAGATGCCGCTGGCCACACAAGGAAGAAGAATAGGAGAGGAAGAGGAAGAGGAAGAGAAGGGCCGACCACCACAAGGAAGAGAAGAGAGGAATACTAGATGATATGTTGTATTGAGGTGAGACACCTCTACCCTCTCTTTTATATTCATTGGTCTTGACAAATAAGGAATGTTTTAATAAAAACTTCCTTATTTTCCTTGCCATAGAAAGGAAAATAAAAAAAAAAATTCCTTTTCTTCTATCAATGTGGCTGGCCCCTACAACTCCTCCAAACAAGGAAAGTTTTAAACACAAAATTAAAACTTCCTAATTTGTTTCCGGAAATTTTTAAAATAAAAATTTCTCTTTAAAATTCCCTTCATGGTTGGTTATAAAAGGAAACTTTTATAAATTAAAATCTCTTTATTAAAACATATGGATGATTTCAATAAGGAAAATTTTCTCCAAAATTAAAATCTTCCATTCAATTTACAAATAAGGAAAGATATCAAACCTTTCTCTTAATCCTTTGTAGAAAGCTATAAAAGAAAAGATTTAAATTTTAAAACTCTTTTTTAAAACCATGAGGATGGTTACAAAAAAGGAAAGTTTTATCAAAAGTTAAAATATTCCTTTTAACTACAAATAAGGAAAGATATCAAACCTTTCTCTTAATCTTTTGTAGAAAGCTATAAAAGGAAATATTTAAATTTTAAAACTTTCTTTTAAAACCATGAGGATGGTTACAAAAAAGGAAAGTTTCATTAAAAATCAAAATATTCCTTTTAACTACAAATAAGGAAAGATATCAAACCTTTCTCTTAATCTTTTGTAGAAGCTATAAAAGGAAAGATTTAAATTTTAAACTCTCTTTTAAAACCATGGTTTCCACATAAAGAAAGATTTTAAAATAAACTCCTTTTATTTTTTATGTGGTCGGCCACCTAAGCTTAGGCTCCAAGCTAGGGCTGGCTACCACTTGGTCCATCCAAGGCTTATCTTGGCCGACCCTTGCTTGGGCTCCAAGCTTGGCTTGGCCGACCACCTAAGGATGGGTAAGAAGGTGAGTATAGGTGGGTATAAGACTTATAAATAAGAGGCTATGACAGGGACCGAGAGGAGGAATTGGTTTTGGTCTCCCGATGAACTTGAGCTTCCTGTGCTCGCCCCGAACACCCAAGTCGAGTTCATCAATAATAACTTATACCACTAAAGAGTTATTATTGAACTACCGCACCAATCTCATATTACTATATGGGCTCCTTCTTATCATGAGTGTGTTAATCTCCCTATGTTTAAGATATCGAATGCCCACTAATTAAATGAGTTACTGACAACTCACTTAATTAATATCTAGCTCCAAGAGTAGTACCACTCAACCTTATCGTCATGTCGGATTAAGTCTACCTGCAGGGTTTACATGACAATCCTTATGAGCTCCTTTTGGGGATATTATCAACCTAAATTACTAGGGCAGTTTCATTCTATAATCAACAACACACCATATAAATAATATCATTTCCCAACTTATCGGGCCTATTGATTTATCGAACTAAATCACACCCTTTGTTAAATTAAAGAAATGAATATTGAGTATATGTGCTCGTTATTATATTATGATTAAGAGCACACACTTCTATAATAACAAAGTCTTGTTCTTTTGTGTAGTCAGTATAAAAAGAACTTACCTTAAATGGTCCTGTTCAATATACTCAGAGTGTACTAGTGTAATTTTATAGTCAAGATAAACTAATACCAACTTACACTATGACTATTCCAATGGTTTGTTCCTATCCATCTTAGTCGTGAGCTACTATTTATAAATTATAAGGAACTGATAACATGATCTTCTGTGTGTGACACCACACACCATGTTATTTACAATATAAATTAATTGAACCACTACACTTAACATATAAATGTAGACATTTGACCAATGTGATTCTTATTTCTAAATAAATGTTTATACAAAAAGCTAGACTTTTAGTATACATTCCAACAACGTTGCCACTAGATGATTTGACGAAGACTCGGGTTTAAGGTCGCCGCTCGACCGCTAATGGAGACAAGTGTTTAACGTCACCACTTGACAGGTTGACGAAGACTTAGGTTTAAGGTCGCCGCTCGATCGCTGATGGAGACAAGGTTTTAACGTCGTTGCTCGACGGTCGAGAGAGGCAAGGTTTTAATGTCGCCGCTCAATGGTTTGTTGTAGACCTGCGTTTAATGTCGTCGCTCGACGATTTGTTGTAGACCTGCGTTTAACGTCGCCGCTCGACGATTGGTGGAGACAAGGTTTTAATGTCGTCGCTCAATGGTTGGTGGATACAAGATTTTAACGTCACCGCTCGATGGTTGGTGGAGACGAGAGTTTAACGTCGCCGCTCGACGATTAGTGGAGACAAGAGTTTAACGTTGCCGCTCGATGATCTATGGAGACAAGGTTTTAACGTCGCCGCTTGACGATCTGTGCTGACTCACGTTTAAGGTCGCTGCTCGACTGTTGATATAAACTCATACACCCGGGTTTAAGGTCGTCGCTCGACCATTGAGGGAGATGCCCTTGAGAGGCCTTTGCTTTTTTTATTCAAACTTTTCACTGCGTTAGAGAAACATACAATAGATACAAAGTACAGTATTCACTTGCGCATCTCTCATCCAGCCCTGTAGGGTTGAAGATGGTTCATGCTCCATGGCCTCTCGAGCTGCCTTCCCTCTTCATCCTCTAAATGGTAGGCGCCTGAACAGAGCTTCTACATGACCTTGAACGGTCTTGCCCATGGTGCCTCGAGCTTGGCGACGTCACCGATCGGCTTCACTTTCTTCCAAACGAGGTCACTGACCTGGAAGGACCTCGGGATCACTCGCCGGCTGTAGTTCTACTTCATTCGCTGTCGGTACGCCGTTAGCCACACGACAACTTTTGCCCGCGCTTCATCCACCAAGTCGTGCTCCATCAGCCTTCGCTCAATGTTCCCCTCATCATAGAGCTGCACCCGATCGGATTCCACTCCGACCTCCACGGGGACCGCTGCTTCGCTGCCGTATACCAACTGGAATGGGGTTACGCCGGTCACCTCCTTCGGAGTTGTGTGTAGAGCCCACAACACACTTCACTACAAAAATGACCGTAATTAACGACGTGCGTACTGACGGAATCATAATTCTGTCGGTAGTTTCTGACTGAATATAATTTAGTCAGGGATTTCCGACGGGATATTATCCCGTCGGTAATTACCGACGGAATTATAAATTCCGTCAGTAAATTCCGCAGATTTTCAATTTAATTTCAGTTTAACGAGTGCGGGCGTATAACCTACCGACGGAACATAAATTTCGTCATAAAATACCGACGGAATGTAATGCCCGTCGGTAATATTTCTAAACCGTACCTGTTTGGTTTTAAAAAGGTTAACGCGGACCCGTTAACCTGTGGTATTTATCGACAGAATATTTTATTCCATCGGTAAACACCAATGGAACTGTAATTTCGTCGGTAAATACCGACGGAACTGTAATTCCGTCGGTAAATACCGACGGAACCTTAATTCCATCGGTAAAACAGATTAGAATTAGGGCACGGAGCCCTTCCCTCTTCGCGCGGCCTTCATTTCTTTCTCTCTGTCGACGATTTTTTTCGGTGATTCGGCATCTCCTCTGCGTCCAACAACCTCGTGCCCTCTCCCTTTCACCGCATTCCGCAACCAATGACTCAGGTATGCTCCTCGCTCTCCTCTGTCGTTTGTTGGTTTTCACATGGACGACGTCGCCTGTTCGCTGCCGGCGGGCCGTCACTGGGGGCTGCTGCTCGCGGCAGGCCAACCGCAGGCTGCTACTCGCGGCAGGCCAGCCGCAGGCAGTTGCTCGCGACGGCTGGCTTGCCGCGAGAAGCCCCCGGTGATGGCCCACAGGCAGCGAGCAAGCGATGACTGAAAGTTTACAAAAAGCAGCGGGTTTGGAACAACATCCAATTGCTATTACTGATGTTTGATGATTCATCAAACTGTAGTGACACTTAATAACTCGAACATTCCTTGTAGTAGTCAACTTAATAACTTGAACATCCTTTACATTTCTTCACTTAGCGTGCAAATCTTCAGAAACTAGCTTAAACAAAATATTTGCCAATATGTGACATTTAATGTATTTACAAGAACAAAGGGTTTATTAATGGTTTATAGGACAGCTAGATATCTAATTTAACTAAAGAAAACTGGAAAAATGATTGTTCAAAGTTATGTTTAACATTTTAATTTCTCATACCAACATCATAGAGGATCTCGTAGTTAATAGGCGAGAGTAAAAATAAGCATTGCAATATACCTGGAAACTATATTTACATATCATAATAGTTTGCAGTTTCATGGATAAGATAATTTGGATAAAATTTTATCACATTTCTATTAGTGGAGAGGAGAGTTTCGGTAATATGATACGATGATCATTAGATAAAATTGTGCACATAATGCCTTATTTATAATGTTTCAAGTGATACAAGTTTAATAATGCTTCAATCATGTTTTGTTGCTTATTTATCATGTTAGTAAAGATTTATTATGATGTGCTGTAATTTTTTTTTGTAGATATAAGGTATCATGGCAGATCTTCCAACACCACTCCGTGGATCCACCGTCCTTAGGGTTGTTGGAGAGTCGTAAGTATTTTTTTATTATTAGTATTTCAAGTTCTTTATTTATAACATATATCTTATGTCTTAATATTGCTTATATGTAGATTTACTCCCGACAGCCATCGAGTATCGACATATATCACATGAAAATTTAAGGAAAGAGTCTGCATATCTGGGACTACATGGAGAAATGTAGATGCTGCAACTAAAGATTTTTATTATCAAGAATTTGTGATAAGTAAATTGAATATGTACATTATATGTATCCTTTAATATACTAAAATTTTATTTTTTAATTGCAGAAAAAATATACATGGGAGGATGGGCACGGGGTAGAATTTGCAGCAACTTGGAATATTTATTGTGCCAAGTTGTACAAAGACCTATTATACTATGTGAGAAAGGATGGCACACGACCAGCTTATGTATCCGACGAGATCTGGAGTGCATGGACGACCACTTGGTCTGCAGAAAGATGGCAGACAAAGGCTCTAAAAGCAAGAGCGAATAGGAATACAGAGTCAGGTGGCCCGAGTACCGGATCTGCTCGGCATACATCAGGATCTCGATCCATTGTTGAGCACGCTATGGATCTGGTGATTTTAATTTAAAGTTATATAAATCAAATTTTTATTTATTAATAAACTTGTATAATTTTAGCCAAACTTATTTGTGCATGCAGGAGCGTTCTTTAGAAAGACAACCTACTTGCCTGGAGATCTTTCTCAAGACTCACCAGAGAAAGGATGACACATATGTTGATGCTCGATCAAAGAACATTGGGGTTTGAATTATTAACTTGCAATTTATATTTAATCTTTAATAATGATTAATTAGCTTTAATAATTATGTATAAAATATAAATTGTAAATTTTTTCTACACAGGAGGAAATGACAAACAGGGTTGCTCAGGCATCTCAACCACCAGTAGAGGGAGGAGAGTCACAGGATCTATCCACCCAGGAAATAAACGAAATTTATTATGATGTTGTGGGTGGAAGGACAAAGAACTCCTCCCTCTACGGCCTTGGCTCACAGGCCAAGGTGGTATTTGATCGCTTGAGGACTCCTAGGGGTCGTGCGAGTTCCTCTTCTTCTTTTTCTAAGGTGGAGTCATTAAGAAAAAAAAACCAAGACTACCATGGATCAGAGGTGGGAGAAGAAGTGGGCTGCTCAGGAGCAGGCATTGGCCCAGATGCAAGCAATCATTGCTAGATGGGACCCATCACAGCAGACTCATTCATAGCAGCCTCAGTCAGAGGAGACCCGAGACCCATCAGACTTCGCCGATGTTTAGATTTTTTTAGGTATGTTTAACTATAACTTGATTTTTTAAAGAAATTTCTTATAAATTAGTTAAGTCAATTATATTTCTTCTATTGCGATATTATAAGATGTTTATCTTAAGTGTTTTATATTTTTCAGGAGTTCATATTGATACATTCACCACCGTACTATCATTGGATATCTACAATATAATCCAGGTAATTTTTTACATGTAAAATTAGTTATATATTACAATTTTTGAGTTAGATATTACATTTGTATCGATTCAGTCTGATTATAATATCTTATATTTGACTTTTACAGGATTATATTTGGATATATGTGTAGGTGATGTATCATGGTATGTTTGGATATTTTGTATTTGACTTTCACTTGTCAGTACTTTTGGATGTTTATGATTGTCGGTACTTGATATTTGGATAGTTATATTTTATTTTGTATTGAATTTTTGAGATATGACCACTTATTAGTATGTTTTGTATTGTTTTTAGATAGTTTATCATTTGTTTGTGAGTATATTGTATGTTGTGTTGATTGTATGGATTGTGATTGATGTATGGATTGTGTTTGATGTCTGACTTGTGTTTGTGTTACCATCGTTTGTGATGATTTTTATTGTATAAAAATTGTATATATGATAAGTGGGAAATGCAGGAGAGGCATCCCAAATTTTTTACTGCATATTGCCGACGGAATATTTAATTCCGTTGGTAATTTCCGACGGAAGTACACGTTCCATTGGGAATTTATTGAAGCGAAACAGTACATCTTCGATAAGCTCCCGACGGAATTTCCTATTCCGTCGGTAGTTACCGATGGAAATAGATATTCCGTCGGTAGTTGCCGACGGAATTGGGTATTCCATCGGTATGTTGCCGACTGAATTAAGTATTCTGTGGGGAGACACCGACGGAATTACCTATTCCGTCGGTAATTACCGACGGAATACTTAATTCCATCGGTAATATACCGACTGAATTTTATTCAGTCGACAACCTCCGTTAAGATCTGTTTGCCCTTTGCCGACGGGATAAGTTTTCTGTCGTTAATATATACCGACGGAATACATTAATCCATCGGTAGTTGCCGACTGAATATCATTTCTGTCGGTAAATTAAGCGCTGACCCAATTCTTACCGATATCAAAAATTCCGTCGGTATTCCGTCGGAATTCTCATTCACCGACGGAATTCCGATGGAATATTCAGTCGTTATTCGCGGTAATTTTTGTAGTGCTTGGGAGCTCGTCGACCCAGCTGCCTCCCATGTGGTCGAGCCGAGCGCACAAGATTTTGAGGATCTCCCAATTGACGACTTCGGCTTGCCCGTTGCCCTGAGGGTAAGCTACCGAGGTGAAGGATTGTTGGATGCCATAGCCTTTCACACCACTATCTCAACTCCCATCTGGCGAACTTTCTTCCATTGTCGGACACGAGTTGACGTGGGATTCTGAACTGGCAAATGATGTTCTGCCAAATAAATTTGGTGACCATCTGCTCGGTGATTCTTGCAAGCGGCTCGGCTTCTACCCACTTCGAGAAGTAGTCCATCACAATGAGCAGAAACTTTCGCTGACCAGTAGCCATAGAGAAAGGCCCGACGATGTCCATGCCCGATTGGTCGAACGGGCATGATACCGTGGACGCTTTCATTTCCTCGGTTGGTCGGTGCGGCATGTTGTGATACTTTTGGCAGGACATGCATGTGACCACCATCAGAGCGACGCCCTCCTGGAGGGTTGGCTAAAAATACCCTACCAGGAGAATCTTTCAGGCTAATGCACGACCGCTCGGATGACCTCCGCAAGAGCCGTGGTGCACCTCCTTCAGGATGTACTCGACGTCCTCTGGTCCGACGCACTTGAGGAGGGGCTGGGATAAGACTCTCTTGTAGAGCTGGTTGCCAATCAAAGTGAACTGGTCGACCCTGTTTTTCAGTAAGTGGGCTTCTTGGGGATCGACAGGTACAACTCTCGACTACAAAAACTCCATCAGGGTTATTCTCCAGTCACTCGGGAAGATTACAGCCTCAATTCGGTCGATGTGCACCATAAACGAGACTTGTTCGATAGGTTGACCGATGACGATCGACGCTAGAGAATGTTGGTACGGGAAGCATCCGATGATCGAACCGGTGTTTCAATTATGTCAAAGGGTTCAAGTTAAGTTGGTTTGTTATCTAATCTGCATGAATGAGCTTTGTAGGAAAGTCCTAAGTGTTCTTAGGCAAAAGTCCTAGCTGTAGTTAGGTAGGTGGGAAACCCTAGGGGGTGGTAACCCTAGGTCCTAGGGGGTGGAAACCTTAGGTGGAAAAAAAGCCTAAGGGGCGGTAACCTTAGGTCCTAGGGGGTGGTAATCCTAGGTGGAGAAAAACCCTAAGGGGCGGTAACCTTAGGTCATAGGGGGTGGTAACCCTAGGTAGAGGAAAACCCTAAGGGACGACAACCTTAGGTCCTAGGGGGAGTAACCCTAGGTGGCGGAAAACCCTAGGGGGTGGTAACCCTAGGTCCTAGAGGGTGGTAACCCTAGGTAGAAAGTCTAGTCGGCCTGGAGGACTGGACTGACAATAGGTATGCTCTCTTGAGTGGAGTAGGTGAGGGTGCGTTCCCCGCGAAGGGAACAGTAGGCGTCGGTTCGACCTAGGGTTTCTGGTAGAAACTTCGAAGTCAGAACTGGACAGCCCAAAAGCTATCAACTTATTTGTTTTAGTTGTTATTTGTCTAACTCTGTTTTGTAGGAAACTAACATTTCTATAGGGTCATACGTAGCCATGATCGGTCGACCGAACGGCCTGATCGGTCGACCGAGCGGCCTGATCGGTCGACCGAGCGGCCTGATCGGTCGACCGAGCGGCCTGATCGGTCGACCGAACTGTAGCACAAATGACCAAATTTTCAGATTGCAGACTGGGTTCAGTCGACGGATTGGTCGACCGAACCTTGGGATTGGTCGATCGAACCAAGGATGAGAGTTGACCAGATCGAAGCGGAGCGAGTGGATCGAATGAGGAGGAGATCATCTGATCGGTCGACCGAACGTGGGGATTGGTCGACCGATCCGCTTGGGGTCAAACTTGATCTCGAGCCTTGAGGATCTAGATCAGTCCTGTAGAGGCTATAAAAGGAGTCTCGGGGAGCAGCTTCTAAATCAATGAATTCCAAGCGATCATTCTCCCGTGTGCTGCTCAAGAGACGTTCCAAAAATGCTGTAACAAGCCACCGACAACCCGGAGCTTCAGTTTTACGATTCTTATTGTTGGTATAATTTCCAGTGCATTTAATTGTAACATTCAATTGTACTCTTTTGCGATAATATAGTTGTTGCCCACCGAAAGTGATCAACGATTACAGGCCTTGAAGTAGAAGTCACCCTAGGCTCCGAACCAAGTAAATACTTGGCGTCTTTGTGTGTGCTATTTTCTTATTCCGCTACTTAACTCTCAAAACGTTTTCAATTACGATAAGTGAAAGCCACGAGAGCTATTCAACCCCCTCTAGCACTTTCGATCCAACAATTGATATCAAAGAGGAGTCACTTCGATTTGGTGCAACCACCAGTCAAGCATTCTTTCATGGTGATTTTCAGTTTTTCGGAGTCGATCAGAATCGGTATTATTGTTGTCTTCTGATCTAGTTTTTTTTGTAATCGGATTTGTCTCAAAGTTGGTGCAACACCACTCGAGATCACGTAATATCTTTTCTTTTAAACCACACTGCTAATCCAGGATCAAGTCCTGGGACAAGTTTTCTATTTTTCTGTGTAGTAGATTTCATTATTATGGCACTCAAAGAAGGTTATAGCACTGCCTGCCCACCACTCTTCACCTGAGATGACTTCGGTTACTGGAAGGGATAGATGGAGGCGTACCTTCAAACCAACTTCGAAGTCTGGATGATCATCAAAATCAGACTCGAGCTTCCTCTCGACGGCTCTGGAGAATTGGTTTCTTGTGTGAACTGGGATGCAGGCATAATCAAGAAAGTAGAAGTAAAGGCCAGAGCAACCTGTACACTTCAGTGCAGCCTAACGAAGGAGGAACTGAACTGCGTCGGTCTGTTCTCGAGCGCCAAAGAACTATGGCAAAAAATGATCGAGTTGCACGAGGGAATGTCCGACACGAAGGTAAGTAACGTTATTTATTACTTAATAAATTATACAATATGAAAATGCAGGAAGGTGAGACGGCTAGTCAGCTCCACGCCCGGATACAAGAACTGCTCAATGTGCTTCACACGATCGGACAAAGAGTGGAGAACCGTGACATCCTAAGGTATGCCTTAAACATCTTTCCATGCAAGGAATACCTTGTGGGCATCTATGGTAGATGCTTACAAGGTTTCTAAGGATCTTTCCTTAATTAAGCTAGATGAACTTTTCGTAGAATTTGAATTGCATGAACAGATAAACTCACATCCGATCGAGAAGGGTATAGCTTTGATTGCAGGTACAAGTAGAGCACACGAACCAAAAGCAAAGCATAGAACCAAACCCAAGTCCGAAGAAAAAACGAACTCAGAAGACGACGACGAGATTACTACCAAACTAGTAAAACTCGTACGAAAGATGTGCAAAAAGAAAAAAAGTTACTCAAATGAACATGAAGACTGGAGTTACATGTTATGGCTACAACCAAAAGGGACACTACAAGCCAGATTGTCCAAACCAGAAGCAACGAAGAAGGAAGATGTTGACGGCAACATGGTCTGAATCATCAGACGAGTCCGACGAAGAAGAACAATCAAGCTTCCTCACTCTACCGGTACAAGCGAACATTGTCGAAACCGAGTCCGAGTTCGAGTCCGAAACTGAGAGCGAATAAGAAACCGAGTCCGAGCAAAGCCACGGACCCGTATCCATTTCCGAAGGACCCAAACCCACTGTAAGACTTTTAATTTCTGGTATTAATCTAGAAAATTTAGTTCCTTATCTGTTAAAGAAATTAGCTAAATCTAATGTCCAGGTCAAGTCACTCCAAAAGGAGGTAACAACCCTTAAGGAAGTGACTAACTCGAGTCCTTTGACTGAGCCAGTTCAAACTGGAAGTTCAACTCAAGTCCAAAAACTTGAGGAAGAAAATACCAATCTGAAAACTCAAGTTAAAGAACTTAAAGATACGTTGGAATGGTTTACATTGGGTTCCAAGAATCTTAATCTGATTCTTGGAAAACAAAGAGTCGTTTACAATAGATCTGGACTTGGGTTTAAACGCAAACATAAATTCAAATCATATTTGTCACTTGTAAATAGATCAAATAAAAACATAATCCAAGCATGGGTCCCCAAGTCTAACTTGGTCAATCGAGTTGGTCTTGGCCTATATTGGGTCCCCAAGGAACAAGTCCATTACCTTAATAGACTATATCGAGGCTATGATCCAGGGGGAGCTAATAAAAAGAGCATTTTTATTATAAAATAGAATTGTTTGATGCTTGCTTTTTACTGCTTTTATTATATGTTTAGATTAGGCTAGATTAAGGACGTAGACGTAATTTACACTTGTTTAGTTAAACCTAGGGGTTTCAAAAAGGAAATTAAATATATGATTTATTTGAAAGGCTCTGTCTAGAAGTGGTGGAAGATCTCATACCCAAGAAGGCCTAGTGCCTTGCCACAGTCTGGGAGTCAATCTTTGAAATGTGTATTTAATTGACTAATTGGAAAACCTAAGTCTAACTCAAATGTAAATTAATCCTTAGGCATAATCTAAATTAAAAGATAACCATCTCACAAAACTAAATAAGATTCCTTGATTAATAATTTAGAATTGAGTTAGATGGACCTAGGATGAACTTAGTCAAATTTATTTAACCTAAGTTAATTTAATCTAATTAATCAACCTTAATCAATTTAATAAATTTAACTTAATTAATTTTAATAATAATTAATTTCATAATTATTAAAATCATAATTATTTTTAAAATCATAATTAATTTTATAATTATTTTTAAAAATCATAATTAATTTCAAATTTTAATTAACTTTTAAAATCATTATTAATTTCAAATGATAATTATCTTTAAAATCATATAATAATTAATCTTCAAAATTATAGTTAATTCAAAATCTTAATGATAATTCATTTTAAAAATCTCAATTAATTCTCAAATCATATTTTTAAATTATGATTTAAAACTAAATTAATAATATATTCAAAATCTTCAAGATTTTAAAATGTTTACTTTTTTTTAAATTAACACTCATGGAAAATTCAAAGTTATATTTTAATAAAGACAACTTCGTCTCACACTCATTCATAAGCTGAACATGCTAGATAACTTAGAATAGGTGAGATGGAAATTTAAGAAAATCATATGTAAAAAATTTAACAATGTTTTTTATTTTACATGCCTGGACTCTAGGACCCTAAGAATTTATTAAGGTATTAATCAAGGGAGAGTGAAGGGAGTCGAGCTAAGTTATTTTTTTTTTTACAAAAAAATTTTGTTTCAAAATATTTCCAAAAATTCATTTTTTAAAAAATATCTACAAAACTAAGTATTTGCTCAAGTATTTTTCAAATCACTTACTTAATTAAGTAATTTTTCAAGAAAATATTTTTTAGTTAAGTTTTAAACTTTAAATCTAAGATTCTTTTAAATTTTTTTCTTAAGCTAAAGTTTTTATCAAAATCTGTTTAAAGTTGAGTGTTTTTTTTTTTTAAAAAACCTCTACTTGAAGCTAAGTGTTTTACGATTAAAGCTAAGTACTAAATTTATCAAAGTATTTTTAAGTTAAAATTTGAAAGCTAAGTACATGACAAAACATTTACTTTCAAAATTTAGCTAAGTCTCTGTTGAAAATATAAATGTTTTCAAAGCTAAGTACTTAAGCTAAGCTTTTATGAAAATCCTCTTAAAGTTAAGTACTTAAACTAAACTTTTATCAAGAAAATCCTTTTAAAAGTTAAGTATTTATCAATACTTTTAGGGGTTTATCAAAATATTTCAAAGGCTTTTCAAATTTAGCTAAGTTTGTTTTTGGAAAAAGATATAAAAGTTTCTATGTTTTTGTTGAAAAAGTTAGATATTTTTCAAAATATCCCTTAATTAGCTAAGTATTTTCAAAGCTAAATTTTGCTAAGTGCTACTATTCAAGGGGAGCTTAAAATTACATAAAATATTTTTTCTCTCTACTTATTCTTTTTGATTTATGTCAAAAGGGGGGGGGGGGGGGGGGGCAAAGTTAAAGAAACTTAAGAATTAAGAATTTAAACATAAGGAGGAGCATAAGTTTTACAAATTTTTACATTCATGCTCATGTTTAAGTTTCTTAATTTCATATTTAAATTTTGTCATATTTTTACTTAACTTTGACCCGTGTTGCCATAATAAAAAAAGGGGAGATTGTTGGTATGGGAAACATCCGATGATCGAACCGGTGTTTTGATTATGTCAAAGGATTCAAGTTAAGTTGGTTTGTTATCTAATGTGCTTGAATGAGCTTTGCAGAAAAGTCCTAAGTGTTCTTAGGTGTTGACTCTCCGCAAGTGTACGAAAATGTCGTAAATAATAATAAAAGATATCGTATCCACAGGGACTGGAATAAGCACTAAAGATGTCTCAACGTGAGTTAGCTAACAACTAATCAATGGGTTGACAAGTGTACAATAAAGCTATGAAAAGTAAGATAGAAAATGAAAGAATAAGAAACAAGAATAAGGGTGACGATAAAGGCAATACTCTAGGAGTTTTGGTTTCTTTGTAAGGATTGTTCCATGTAAATGATCTACCAAATCATATTCCTCAATTTTCCATCATTTGTAGAAGGTTGCTGGTTCTCTCTTGCAATAGACAACCGACCTAGGATTGAAATCTATACATAAATGTGATCAATTAGGAATGAACATATGTTGTCCTTACACGGGCTAGCCTGTCACGTGCGTCCCTCGGAAAATCAACATAGAGTTCATCTTTCCTTAACCACATCGAGATATAATATACATACACATACAATCTATCCTACCCCCTTGAATAACCCTATTTCTCCCTCAAGATCATCCCTCAAACGTCCTTACACGGGCATGTTCCTGTCACGAACGTCCCTCATAAAATCAAATGAGGTACGATCTCTACAAGATCCACAAGATATCCAAACATTCAATCAAGCATGGTAATTAGGTCCAAACACAACAATCCACACAAGATCAAATAGATACAAAATAGGGCAAAATCATAGACATAGGAAATTGGCAAATCCACAAGAGTTTTACATCAAATCATCCTTACAATTACTCCCTCCATCCTAGAACAAGAAATCTACTCCATAAAACAATGAAAGAAAACTGAAGAAAGGAAGATTACAAGCATTCTTAATCCCCTTAAATCCAAGAAAAGACCATGTGTGGTACACGGTCGTGACATGCATCTTCCATGACCCCCCTTACATGGCCGTGTAGATCTACACGGCCTGGACTACTTCTGCCTCTGGAAACCTGGCACGACCGTTTGGTGTACACGACCAAAGTCCTCTTGCTCACTGGAAACCCTGCACGGCTGTGTGGTGTACACGGCTAGGGCTTCCCTGGTCTCTGGATATCTTACATGGTCGTGTGGTGTACACGACCTGGCTCCATTTGGCTTCAAATCTTGGCACGGCCGTGTGAGGTTCACACGGCCAAGCTATCTTCCTTTCCTACTGCAGCTACACGGCCAAGATCTCCACACGGCCTGGGCAACTCCCCATGGCTGGGCCATGTTATTAAGGGGGAGCCTTAGACATTTAGCTTGCTTACATTCTTACTTGAACTTTTTACTTAAAAAGCTTGCTTATGTTTATTGATACATTCGTTTACTTATGCTTGTTTTACTTAACTTTGAATTTAAGTTGTCATATCAAAAAGGAAGAGATTGTTGGTGCGGGAAGCATCCGACGATCGAACCAGTGTTTTGATAATGACAAAGGATTCAAATTTAAGATTATGTTGTGATCTAACAGTTTGAATGAGCTTGCAGGAGAGTCCTAAGTGTACTTAGGCAAAAGTCCTAATTGAGGTTTGGCAGGTGGAAAACCCTAGGGGTGGTAACCCTAGGTCATAGGGGGTGGTAACCCTATGTGGAAAGTGTTGGTGGGTCGAAGGCTTCAGGAAAAAGTCCTAGGGGGTGGTAACCCTAGGTGAAAAGTCCTGGTGTCGCGAACCAGGTGAAAGATTGGACGGGTCGGGAAGTGGGCGTCCAGCAGAAAGTCCGGAAGCATCGAGGGCCGAGCAAAAGTCCAGTCGATCTGGAGGATTATACTGGCAACAGGTAACTCTCCTGAGAGGAATAGGTGAGGACGCATTCCCCGTAGAGGGAACAATAGGCGTCGGGTCGACCTAGGGCTTCCGGTTGTAAATCTGAAGTCAGACCCGGACAGTCCAGAGACTGTCAAACACCTTTCTTATCATATTTATGTGTGCTAACTTTGTCTTGCAGAGTATATGTGTATTTTGTGAACTAACACATTGTGCAGGGACAAAAGAGCACACTTCACCTCGGATGAACAGTGTCCGAGGCGCCTCCATTGAGCTTGGAGATGCCTCAGGTGCAAGCCGAAGCCAGCTGTGCAGACGAGTTGGAGGCGTCTTCATGGGGACTGAAGGCGCCTTGGACCGCGGCTTGGAGGCGCCTTGGAGTGGCGTTGAAGGCGCCTTTAAGTGGATAACGAGCAGCGGTCAAAGCCTGATCGACAACGGCTGAGTTAGGATAAAACCATGGGTAGGAGGTGCCTTGGAGCTTAATGGAGGCGCCTTGAACACAATTTATAAGGGGCTTTCGACCAACAGTCTAAAAAAAGACCTTCTAAGCGATCCTTACACCACAAGCTGCTAACAAGACGATCCCAAAGTGCTGTAGCGACATCCCAACGACCCGGAGCTTCATTTTCAATCTAGTTATTGTCGGTATAAAGTTTATTTCAGTTCATAATTGTCCTTAGTTTGTAATACTTTTCGTGATTATAGTTGTTGCCCAATGTAAACGCTCAACAAGCGTGGGTCTTAGAGTAGGAGTCGTCACAGGCTCCGAACCAAGTAAACAGCTTATGTTTGTGTGTTGCTTGTTTTCATTATTTCTGCTACGTTACTCCATTGTTTTTTGATTCCGAAATGAGAAATAGCCACGAGCGCTATTCACACCCCCCTCTAGCGCTTCTCAATCCAACACTATCAAATTATTTAATTGGTGAGCAAGATACAAAAATTTTTTTAGTATAGCTTATGAAATAGTTCTATGTGCTCAGTGTAATAGTGACCTAAGTTTTTCAAGTTTCAATCCCTAAGCCTAGTCAAGTCATTATAAAACTGTGTTTCTTGTGCTTCTGGTGATAGGCACTTACTTGCCACATGCTTGGTTCATCCTCCTCAATCTACCCATGGTCTCAAAGGTGTGCTCGATATTAAGAGAAACATAGCAGTTATTTCCCCAGTAATCTAACTCGATCTCAAAAGGGTAATTTATATTGGGGCAATTTCCCTTGGTCGAGGTTGACCAGTTTGACTAAGCTTGAGTTGAGTCAAGCTTGAGTCGGGGTTTGATTTTTGATGTTTGACAATATATGGAGATTGCTAGGGCAATCATCCAGTTATGGAGATGGTCAAAGGGTTGACCAGGTTGATGAGAATACAAGTCAAGTAGATCAAGGTTGACAAGAGACTTGACTAGGAAAGTCCTAACTAGAAGTTAGGCGTATGGAAGTCTTAACTGGAGGTTAGGCGTATGTAAAGTCCTAACTGGAGGTCAGGCGCATGGAAGTCCTAACTGGAAGTTAGGCGTATGGAAGTCCTAACTGGAGTTTAGGCAGCGGTGGAAGTCCTAACTGGAGTTTAGGCAGTGGTGGAAGTCCTAACTAGAGTTTAGGCAGTGGTGAAAGTCCTAACTGGAGGTTAGGCAAATTGGAAAGTCCAAGTGTGATCTTGGCAAAGGAGAAAGTCCTGGTGAGAAGCCAGGCAATTGGAAAGTCCAAGTGTGATCTTGGCAAAGGGTGGAAAGTCCAAGTGTGATCTTGGCAAATGAGAAAGTCCTGGTGAGGAGCCAGGCAATTGGAAAGTCCAAGTGTGATCTTGGCACAAGTTGTAAGTCCAAGCATGTGGTATTGGCAAGGTAAGTCCTAATGTGACTTGGCAAGGAGAACTTGATAACTAGGATGAGGCCGAAGGAAGCTCTTGAAGGTAAGGCATGAAGGATGGAGAGATATCCGAGGGACGCAAGGCTGATGGAGGAGGCTAGAAGGCTAGTTTGAGGTTAATCGAGTGTGATGGTATAATTCGACAACTAGGATGAGGCCAAAGGAAGCTCCTCAGAACTTCTGACTGAACTTCAGGCAACAGAAGGTATACTTCGTCATAGTTCTCAGATTCACTTTGCTGAAAATGTTTCTACTTCTAAGTCGAAAGGCAAGAAGAAGAAGAAACAGGCTGGCTCAGCAAAAAATGTGAAAAGATCTCTAGGTACTGTACCTAAAGCTGGAGTGAAGAAGCCAAAGGTCAAATGCTTCATCTGCAAGCAGACTAGACATTGGAAGGCGGGCTCTCCTCGTAGGAGAGAGAATAATAAAGGTATATCTTATTCTCTAGTAGTTAAAACATGTTTAGCGGTGTTATCTACCAGTACTTGGTGTGTAGATACAGGTGCCACTGATCATGTCTACAATACATTGCAGGGGTTCCAGGAAACCCGACGACTATTTGAGAGAGAGATAACCGTCTACATGGGCAATGCTACGAACGTGGCGGCTGTTGCAGTGGGAGACATCTACTTATCATTTGATAGGAATAGAAGTTTGGTTTTGAGAAATTATCTTTATGTACCAACTTTCAGAAAAAATTTAATTTCAGTTTCTAAATTGTTTGTGGATGGATATTCTATTTCTTTTGATGACAAAGTAGTTATCAAGAAGAATAGGGTTATTATCTATTCTGGTACAATAGTAGGCAATTGGTATACTCTAAATCCAATAACTCCCATAAAGCAACAAATAGAAATTAATAACACATCTTCTAATTCTAATAAGAGAAAGGAACCTTCGCAAATGAACCAAACATATCTTTGTCATCTAAGGCTTGGTCATATTAACTTGAGTAGGATTCAAAGGCTTATAGCCGATGGACTCTTGGGTTCATTAGTGTTGGAAAACTTTCAAACTTGCGAATCTTGCTTGGAAGGTAAAATGACCAGGAGACCTTTAAGGCCAAGGGGTATAGAGCCAAAGATGTGTTGAAACTGGTTCATTCTGATTTGTGTGATCCTATGTCTATCCAGGCAAGAAGTGGTTTCAAATATTTTGTCTCTTTTATAGATGACTATTCGAGATATGGGTACATTTACTTGATGCGCCGCAAGTCTGAATGCTTTGATAAGTTCAAAGAGTACAAGGCTGATGTGGAGAAACGTCATGGTAAAAGTATCAAGACACTACGGTCTGATCGTGGTGGCGAATACCTCTTTGGAGAGTTTAGGAATTACTTATCAGAGGCTGGGATTCAATCCCAATTGTCTGCACCTGGTACACCCCAACAGAATGGTGTGGTAGAACGAATGAATAGGATCAACAACAGTGTACATTTTGAATATGGTACCTTCTAAATCAGTATCCTTTACTCCCATGGAATTGTGGAATGGGCATAAGCCTAGTCTGAGTCATATTCGGATATGGGGTAGTCCAGCACATGTGCTGAAGGGAGATACTGACAAGTGGAATCACGTACAGAAGTTTGTCTGTTTGTAGGATATCCTAAGGGAACGAAAGGTGGTTTGTTTTATAATCCTAAAAATCAGAAGATCATTGTTAGCACCAATGCTCAATTTTTAGAGGAAGATTATGTAATGAACCATAAGCCCATGAGTGAAATTGTTCTAGAAGAAATGCGAGAGGACACGCCTTCTTTAGTACCAACAGTGCAAGATGAAATATCACAAGAAACTGTAACACGTATCACAAATGATAGACAACAATAGACAGTGCCTCGTCGTAGTGGGAGGGTAGTTAGGCAACCTGAGATATTCATATTTTTGGAAGAGTCTTCGGACTTGGTCCTTGGTGAACATGAACCTGATCCCCGGACATATGTCGAAGCACTCCAAGATAAAGATGCAGTATCTAGGCAAAGAGAGATGAACTCTGAAATAGAATCTATGTATTCTAACAAGGTCTGGGAGCTTGTAGAACCACCAAATGATGTAAAAGTCATTGAATGTAAGTGGATCTACAAAATGAAAAGAGGGATAGATGGGAAGGTGGAAACCTTCAAAGCAAGGCTTGTAGCGAAGGGGTATACTCAGAAAGAGAGAATCGATTATGAGGAAACCTTTTCACCAATAGCTATGCTTAAGTCTATCCGGATACTCTTATCTATTGTAGCTCATATGGATTATGAGGTTTGGCAAATGGATGTCAAGACAGCTTTCCTTAACAGAAGTCTTGAAGAAAACATCCATATGAGGCAACCAGAGGGGTTTATTGAAAAAGGCAAAGAGCATCTAATTTGCAAGCTAAATCGGTCTATTTATGGACTGAAGCAAGCTTCAAGATCTTGGAACATCCGGTTTAATGAAGTAATCCAATCATATGGATTTATTCAGTGTCCGAATGAGTCTTGTGTATATAAGAAGTATGATGGAAACGTGGTGGTATTTCTTGTACTATATGTAGTTGACATTTTGTTAGTTGGAAATAATATCAAAGTGTTGTCGGAAGTAAGGGTATGATTGTCCATGCAATTTGATATGAAGGACTTAGGAGAATGCGCTCATATTCTTGGGATCAAAGTAATAAATGATCGTAAGAAAAGGATGTTGTGCTTGTCCCAAGCTTCATATATCGATACAATCCTTGCTCGTTTTATCATGCAAGACTCCAAGAAAGGTTTTCTACCTTTTAGGCATGGAGTAGCTTTATCTAAAGAGATGTCTCCGAAGACATCAAAGGAGATAGAGGACATGAAGGCAGATCCTTATACTTCGGCTGTCGGAAGACTAATGTACGCTATGCTGTGTACGAGACCGGATATCTGTTTTGTCGTGGGTATGGTTAGAAGATATCAAAGTAACCCTGGACAAGGACATTGAACTGCTATAAAGCATATATTAAAGTACCTGAGAAGGACTAGAGATTATATTCTAGTTTACCAAACAGATGATTTGCTCCCTGTGGGTTACACGGATTCTGACTTCCAATCAGATAGGAGCAATAGTAAGTCTAAATCAGACTATGTGTTTACTTTAGGAGGTGGAGTCATTGCATGGAGGAGTGTTAAGCAGAAATGCGTTTCAGACTCAACCATGGAAGCTGAGTATGTGGCAGCCTCTGAGGCAGCCAAAGAAACTGTATGGCTTAGGAACTTCCTAATGGATTTAGATGTGATTCTTGGTTTTTCCAAAATCATCACAATTTATTGTGATAATAGTGGTGCAATAGCAAACTCGAAGGAACCACGAGCCCATAAGGCGAGTAAACACATAGAGCATAAGTACCACCTGATACGAGACATCGTAAAGCGAGGAGAAGTTGTTGTCGCCAAGATTGCATCAACAGGTAACCTGGCAGATACTTTCACTAAGGCCCTTCCGACTAAAGCTTTTGATCGACATTTTGAAGGAATGACAATCAGATGTATGACAGTGTTTATGACAGCATAGTCCTTTAGTATAAGTGGGAGATTGTTAGAGTGTATACTAAAAGTCTAGCTTTTGTAAACATTTATTTTGAAATAAAGAATCACATTGGTCAAATGTCTACATTTATATGCTAAGTATAGTTGCTCAATTAATTTATATTGTAGATAACATGGTGTGTGGTGTCACACACAGAAGATCATGTTATCAATTCCTTATAAATTATAAACAGTAGCTCATGACTAAGATGGATAGGAACAAACCATTGGAATAGTCATAGTGTAATTTGGTATTAGTTTATCTTGACTATAAAATTACACTAGTACACTCTGAGTGTATTGAGCAGGACCATTTAAGGTAAGTTCTTTTTATACTGACTGCATAAAAGAACAAGACCTTTGTTATTATGGAAGTGTGTGCTCTTAATACTGATATAATAACAAGTGCATATATTTAGTATTTATTTCTTTAATTTATCAAAGGGTGTGATTTAGTTCGATAAATTAATAGGCCCGATAAGTTAGGAAATAATATTATTTATAGTGTGTGTTGTTGATTATAGAAGAAAATTGTGTCCTAGAAATCTAGGTTGATGATATCCCCAAGAGGAGCTCATAAGGATTGTTATGTAAACCCTGCAGGTGGACTTAGTCCGACATGACGATGAAGTTGAGTGGTACTACTCTTAGAGCTTGATATTAATTAAGTGAGTTGTCAGTAACTCATTTAATTAGTGAGCATTCTATATCTGAAACACAAGGACACTAACACACTCATGATAAGAAGGAGTCCATATAGTAATATGAGATTGGTATGGTAGTTCAATAATAACTCTTTAGTGGAATGAGATATTATTGATGAACTCGAGTTGGGTGTTCGGGGCGAACACGGGAAGCTTAAGTTCATCAGGAGACCAAAACCAATTCCTCCTTTCGGTTCCTGTCATAGCCTCTTATTTATAAAGTCTTAAACCCACTTAAACCCACCTTCTTACCCATTCCAAGGTGGCCAGCCAAGCCAAGCTTGGAGCCCAAGCAAGGGCCGACCAAGATAAAGCTTGGATGGGTTGAGGTGTGGCCGGCCCTAGCTTGGAGCCCAAGCTTAGGTGGTCGGCCACATAAAAAATAAAAGGAGTTTATTTTAAAATCTTTCCTTATGTGGAAGACTGTTTAAAATTTAAATCTTTCCTTTTATAGCTTTCTACAAAAGATTAAGAGAAAGGTTTGATATCTTTCCTTATTTGTAGTTAAAAGGAAGATTTTAATTTTTGATAAAACTTTCCTTTTTTGTAATCATCCTCATGATTTTAAAAGAGAGTTTTAAAATTAAATTTTACCTTTTATAGTTTCTACAAAGGATTAAGAGAAAGGTTTGATATCTTTCCTTATTTGTAGATTGAAGGGAAGATTTTAATTTGGAGAAAACTTTCCTTATTGAAATCATCCACATGTTTTAATAGAGAGATTTTAATTTATAAAAGTTTCCTTTTATAACCAACCATGAAGGGAATTTTTAAAAGAGAAATTTTTATTTTAAAATTTCCGGAAACAAATTAGGAAGTTTTAATTTTGTGTTTAAAACTTTCCTTGCTTTGAGGATTTGAGGTGGCTGGCCATTAATAAGAGAAAAGGATTTTTTTTTATTAATTAAATTTTCCTTTCAATGGCAAGGAAAATAAGGAAGTTTTTATTAAAACTTTTCTTATTTGCCAAGACCAAGGAATATAAAAGAGAGGGTAGAGGTGCCTCACCTTAGAACAATACATCTTCTATTATTCCTCTCTTCCTTGGTGGTTGTCGGCCCTCTCTTCCTCTTCCTCTCCTATTCTTCTTCCTTATGTGGCCGGGGGCATCTTCATCTCAAGGAGCTTGGTGGTGGCCGGATCTTGTTAGAGGAAGAAGGAGAGATAGGAGGCTTTGTTTCTTAGCATCCCTTGGAGCTTGGTTGGTGGCCAAAAGTTCTTCATCTCTTGAAGATAGGTGGTGGCTGAAACTTGCTTGGAGAAGAAGGAAGCTTGGGTGGATTCTCGTCTCGGTAGATCGTTGCCCACACGACGTCCGAGATAAGAAGAGGAATATGACAGAAGATTGAGAGGTCTATAAGCTACAAAAGGTATAACTAGTTATTAGTTTTCGCATCATAACTAGTTCATCTTTTTGTTTAGATCTTGAAATACCAAACACAAGAGGCTAACGTTTCTAGGTTTCGAATTTATGATTCGAGTTTGTGTTTCTTTTGTTTTTTCGATCTTGTGATTCGATTGTTCTTAAGTGTTAAACCTAGGGTTACTATAAGGAGATTAAATATTGAATTTTGTTGAAAGGCTTTGTCTAGGAAGTGGTGGATGCTCCCATAACAAAGAAGGCCTAGTGCCTCGCCATGTTTAACCTGGAAGCTAATCTCTGAAATAAATATTTAATCAAATTTGTAACGTAGGTGGATTTAGATTAATAATGTTAAGCATCGTTTGCAATCCAAGTCTAAACCTCTAAGAACAGATAAGTTGAATTTGGAATCAATAATATTGAGTTCTGTTTGCGATTCCAAATTTAATTTCTAAAGAACACAATAGGTTGTTAGGAATGTTTCAGGACTTGTACAAAATTTTTATACAGGGGAACCAGTAAGATATTCTGAGTAGCAACCAACACTACCAAGGGATCTTATTATGGAGAGAGCTTTCAACATAGGATCTACAATGGGAAGTAACTCTCTCTCCATCTTTGTCTTCTTAAAAGTTCTTTCAGGAGGTTGAAGATGGTTCAGACTAAGTTTCCAATTTCTAGCCTCAGTGAACTCTGCACACCCAAAAGAAAAACAAATCTCTCACAAACATGTTATATAGGATACAAACAAAACCATATCAAGGTAAGTTGAATAAGTAATAAAAATTAAATCACATCCAACAAGTCAATTATAGGCATCTCTATAAAATTTTCTAAAAGATCACAAGAAATAATAACCTTGCTTTGCTAAGAGATACCTGAAAGTTCTAAACATGTGGATGTGACTTTCTCTGAATCAATTGATGGTTCTGGCTGTGGCTCAGGTGTTGGTGTCACCAAAGGTGGTGATTCCTGAGACTTTGCTAACTCTGCATAAGTCTCTACACATTGATTGACAATAAGCTCAATCCTTGCAATTGTCAGTCTCTAAGGGTTGTGTGGACAAAGGAGGTGATTCTTGAGATGTTGTTTCCACAACACAGCTCCCTACACATCCTTCCATATCATTAACATCAACATATGTGATGAAGAATATTCCCACATAAATATCTTCATGAGGATAATCAATTATAAGAGGATCACTGACTTCATTTGCATTCTTAAGTTGATCTACCTCGGTACATTTATCATCTGAAGATTCAATTTCACCATAATACTTTGTAAACCCTGGACGTAGATCTGAAAATTTACAACTCATTTCATTAACATTACAATCCTCATTTGAAGAGTCCTCATCTTTATATACATCTAAAATCTGCACTCAACCATATTAGGATCACAGAATTTGCCAAAATCTTTATTTTTATCGGCCCCCACAGCCTTTGTGTAAAAGGAACTCTTAGTAAAGGTCTTGGGAAATATTGAACTTCTTTTTTCCCATATTCCCTTTGAGCTTGCGTCGGAGGTCCAACTTGCTTGTCTAGTGTTGGTGTGATCAATCATTGAGGGAAAGGTACTAGTGGCCTTTAGACACTTCCTAGAGTAATGAAACTGAGTTTTTATAGTTTTTTATTGTTCTTCTCTTTAATTCTATACAAGTCCTTCTCTATAAGTTCTTCATGATTCATGTCACTTCTCAACTTAATATCATTACATAGTTCACTAGACTTTGTTTGTATAGGAAAGAGGTGATGTGCGTAGATTATATACACTTATTTAACATGTTTTGACGCACATTCATATATTTTACTCATGCTTTGTCTATGCACCTTCATACTCTTTGTCTTACTTTCAGCATAAATATTCTTCTTTGTTCGGAGATCTACTCTTGTGTATTTTCTATCTTCAGGAGTTGAATTTAGAGAAGAAATGATGTTCATGGTTGATCCATCCAACAAGCAAAGGAAGCAACACTTGCCATATGAGCCACACGACCATGCCGAAGGAGCAGGGAGGAAAATAACCTTGGTCGTGTGGAGCAGGCAGGCCATATAGCCTCAGCAAAGGAGGAGATTAATATGGTCATGTGGATCCACACAATCATTTTACCCCAGTAGCATAATGTCGTGTAGATCTACATGACCCAAGCAACATCTCCACATGGTCGTGCAACATTTCCAGAGAAGAGGCAAGCCGGGGCCGTGTGTGCCACACGTCTGTGCAAGATTTCCAGAGGCCAAGATTTGTAAGGTCGTGTGAGCCACACAGCCGTGTGAGCCACCCAGTAGCAAAGCAGTGCACGGTCATGTGAAGGCCACATGGCCGTGTGACCTTGGCCGAGAGCAAAGCAGTTGGGGTCATGTGTGCCACACGACCATGGCACGGGTTGTGTGGTGCTCGTGCCCTACTCTATATAAAGGGGGTTTATCCCCCTTTCAAAGGGGGAGGCTCTCCCTTTTGGAGAGATCAAGTTTTGGGCAAATCTTCACCTTCTCCAGCCTTGATCCTGCATTCCAAAGAAATTTCCATCTTCAATTCAATTCCAGAAGCTAGGGATTGGTTCTAAAGATCACTCATCATAACTAGATAAGTATTTCTAATCTCTTCTCTTGATTGAGATTGAAATGTTTGTGATCTCTTTATCTTCGAATCTCTATCTTTATATTATGGAGTAGATTCATTGTTCTTGGACTAAGGGAGTATTTGTGGTGTGATTTGATGTAAGAATCTCATGGATATGCCAATTTACTATCTCAATAATGTTGTTATATTTTGTATCTATTTGATCTTGTGTGGATTGTTGTGTTTTGATCTAATTACCATGCTTGATTGGATGTTTGTGCTACTTGTGGATCTTGTAGAGGGATTCCCTAAATCGTATGACCGAGGGGCGCTAGTGACATATTGCTCCACTAACAGACGTCTAGGAAATCACCTTGAAATGTGAAGCTAGTCTCTATAAGAAGGTCGAATAGTTGAGTGCATTTATCCCCTGTGCCTTTATGTGGATTGAATGGTGATGTGTTTCTATGTTGTATGACTGAGGGGCGTTGGTGACAAGTTGCCCCGCTAATGGACTTCATAGGGATCATGACTATTAAATTTCTAGAGGTATAGATAAAAGTTCCTTACCGGCTGACTTGTGCAGGAGAAAACCGGCAACTTCCTGCAAATGCATGACAATTGAGGATAAGAATTGGTAGATCACCTTACATTGATAAATATCACAATGAAATTGAACTCCTAGAACTCTCATAAAGCCAAGTTCTTACATTTGCTTTTTGTATTTCTATTTCTAATTGCTACTTAGTACATTCACTTCCTTTGTCGATTGTTTAGCTAATTCGTTGTGAGACATCTCTAGTGCTTATAACCAGTCCCTGTGGGATCAATAATCTTTTTATTACTGATGATGAAATCATGCACTTGTGGTTGCATAACAAGTTTTTGGCGTCGTTACCGGGGACATCGTCTGTAACATTAGAGATAATCATTTGAGTTAGACTAGATTTTTCTTTACTTTTCTATTACCTAGCTGTAACTAGTCTTAGAAATTCTATTTTCTCAATCTTATCTTTTATTTCTGATTACTTTTTCAGCAATTTTTCTTGTTGCAATTCAAATTCTGTATTTTATATTTTCAGAATTTTAGTTCAGTTTTCCTTGCTTTTCAAGTAAAGAGAAAATTTTGTTACTTGTGATCCTATTCTTTGCATGCGAAGATCTAACCTTGCAGGAGATTTATTACCTCTTGATCCAAAGATTGATAGAACTTTTCGTAGGAGAAAGATTTTTCAAAGAAATCAAGAAGAACAAGAACATTCTAATATGGCAAACAAACCATTGAAAGATTATACAGCACCGTATACCAGAGGACTTCGTTCTAGTATCACAAGACCATCTATTGAAGCCAACAATTTTGAGATCAAACCTGCAATAATCACTATGGTACAACAAAATCAGTTTGGAGGCAGACCAGACGAAGACCCAAATCAACATCTTGAAATTTTATATGAAATCTGCAGCACCATGAAGATGAACAGTGTTCCATCAAAAATAGTGAGATTATTATTATTTGGGTTTTCTTTAAGAGATAGAGCGAAAGAATGGTTGAACTCTTTACCAACTAATACCATAACCACTTGGGAGCAATGTGAGTAACAATTCCTTGATAAATTCTATCCTCCAAGTAAGACCGCTCATATGAGAAATCTAATTGCAAGCTTCAGATAGTCAGACTTAGAATCTTTATTTGAAGCATGGGATAGATACAACAATATGCTCAGACAATGCCACATCATGGGTTAGAAAAATGGCTAGTTATATATACTTTTTATAACGGCATCAACTATCATATTAAGGTGTCTTTAGATTCTGCAACTGGAGGGGCACTTATGAATAAAAGTTTAGATGAGGTCGAGGATATTATTGAGAGTGTAGCGCAAAACCATCATCAATGGGCAACAGAAAGAAGTGGAGGCTATTCCTATCCAAACCCAGTTAAAGCATCAGGAAAATTTAATGTAGATGTAATCACTTTGATGTCTTCAAAATTAGATGCCATTACTAAAAAGCTAGAAAATATGGGAGCAAATTCTGCATCGGTCAATGCCATAGTATGTGTTTGTGAAACTTGAGGAAGCTTAGATCATTCTCAAGACTCATGTCCTTTAGGAGATATTTCTACATAAATTAATCAATTAGAGCAATGCGATGCTATCATGAGTTACAATAAGAAACAGAATAATTCATACTCCAACACATACAACCCTAGTTGGAAGAATCATCCAAATTTCTCTTATAGAAATAATCAAGAACAAGGACCATCCACGGGGAGTTAGACCAAGCTATCGGCCTGGACAGCAAAGCTATCAACAACAATCTTATCAAGGCTATCAATTCTAAATTGGAGAAAATGATTGAAGAAGTTATTTCCAATCAAAATGAAATGAAACAACAGATTAAGCTACTCACTCAGAGAATGGATAATTCAAAGAAGCTCCAGAAAATACAAGATATCCAAATTGCCTAGATAGCTTCATCACCTTTAAGAGCATTAGAACAATTTTCAGGTAAACCTGATGTCAACCCAATGGAAGACTGCAACAAATTGAACTTAAGAGCGGACGGACCTTGGGAGATCCTCACGTGAATGCTCCAAAAGGGATGAAAATTCAAGAAGAGATCTCTCCTCCAACACTTGAACAAATTCAGATTCAATATGAAGAGCAGAGTGCCAAGAAGGTTGAAGAGACTCTTCCACTTTACCCTCAAATCCAAGTAATCCCTTTTCCTCAAAGATTAGTCATGATGAAGAAAGATGAAGAGTTCGGCAGATTTCTAGATAAAGTTAAAGATATTTGTGTTAAGGTACCTCTGATTGATACAATTCAACAAATGCCGAAGTTTTCTAAATTTCTAAAGGATATTATATCCAACAAAAGAAGAAAAGGAGACATCGAGACCGTAGCTCTTACTAAAGAATGTAGTGCTTTATTTGAGAAGAACACTTCCCTGAAGCTCCAAGATCTAGGAAGCTTTTATATACCTTACACTATAGGAGCTAAATTTATAGAAAAGGCTTTTTGTGTTTTGGCGTCGAGTGTTATCCTCATTCTATACTCAATTTGTAATAAGCTAGGGCTCAAAAACTTTAAACTTACTACCTTGGCTCTACAATTAGCTGATCATTCTTGCAGGTACCCTATGAATATTGTGGAAGATGTGTCAGTAGAGGTTGGTTGGAGCGTTATTCCCATAGATTTTGTGGTACTTGACATGGAAGAAGATCTGAAAATTTCAATCATATTGGGAAGACCCTTCCTTACAGCAGCTGGAGCAATAATTGATGTGAAAAACCATAGACTTTTATTGGTAATCGGTAAAAAAAGGTTAGAATATGATCTATCTAATTCTTCTAACCATGTCTCTTCTTTTCTAGCAAGTGTTTGCAGTAGGGTAGATGCTTACAAATTTGAGGATTGGAACCTCCATCCTCATGGGAGGTTGTCAGACAAAGAACATGATCCGGCGAGCATTGGGAGAAGGCCTCCCATTAAAAATGAACAATGCATCTGTCCTCCGAGGGTAAGAATGAGAGAAGAAGGAGCACACTCAACCCTAGGAGAGAAATCCGTATCTCCTTGGGTATAGCCATGAAAATGGAAACGGGGTCAAGCTAATGACCTTAAACAAGAACTTCTTGGGTGGGAACCCAAGGGTTCTTTTATTAGATTCAATTTGAGTTTTCTTTTTCATTAGTTAGTGCTTTTAATCTGTTGTTGTTTTTGTCTTCAGGTTGAACATAACTTCCATGAGCTGGCTATGATTATTTCATGGGCATGGAGGTATTGGAAAAGTTAGAAAAGAGGAAATGTAGCACTTTTTGGTCTTGACAGAGCCCGATCATGTACCATACACGGCCGTGTGACATTTCCAGAGAAGGAGGAGAACTCGGCCGTGTGACATACATAGCCGTGTGGCACTTACAGAGGTGGAGGAGCACAAGGCCGTGTGACTCACACTGGCCATGTGAGTTCACCCGAGAAGAAGAAGGATAAGGTCGTGTGATTTCACAGGGCCGTGTGAAAATTCTAGAGGAGGAGAAGAAGGAGGCCATGTGACACACATGGCTATGTGAGGAAGACAAAGAAGAAAATGAACACGGACATGTGACACACACTGGCCGTGTGAGCCCAGTCAAGGAAGAGATGGCACTGCCCATGTCATTTGGCATGGTCATGTGAATCTGACTGAAAGGAGGACTGCTTGGGCTATGTAGATCTACATGGTCGTGTGGAGCATCTCGACCTGGTCGTGTCTATAAGACACGGTCGTGCCAAGGCCGTGTCGGCCACACCCCCAAGCCAAGTCTTCTCTCCAACCCTCTCTCATCTTCAACCTTCCTTCTTAACCTCTCAGATCTAGATCTCTCAATAATTTTTTTCCACAAACTGCATCTAGATCTAGATCTAAATAGCAATTCTCCTCTCGTACCCTCAAGATCTACAACTTCCTTCCCTAAGATCCTATTTTTCAAGACCCATTCTCTCAAGATCTCACTTCTCCAAATAAACAACACTTTTCCCTCTTGGAACTCGACATCATGTCTAACCTTTTGAAGAAGCTTCGAAAAGAAAGTGGTGGTTTAAGCCAAGAAAAGGATCTATCAAAGGAAAAGGGCAAGGAGAAAGTCATAAAGGGGAAAGGCAAATGGAGGGCACGCGACGAAGATAACGATAATGAATTCAATATCATTTTTAGAAATGAGGATCATAAAGCTAGATTTGATATTCTTGTCACAAGGAAGGTTGTGTGTACACGATACATGGACCCAACTATTTTAAACATTTTAAGAATTAGAGATGATGTAAATTGGATGTTAGTTCTCTAGATTAGGATGACATTATGTACACACATCTTCCTACATACCCACGAATTATATTTAAATTCTTAAGCTCATTAGATGTCCACTATTCAAATGAAGATGATTATGTTGGCAAAATTACTTTTAGGTTAATGAATCAAGAAATTCAGTGGCCATTTAGTGACTTCAACAGTTATTTTGGTTTATCTACTAGCGGCTCTCGCAGGTTTGACCCTACATTTAATTGGAATAGTTTTTGGAATTCAATCACCAGACTGGATCAACCTTATGAGCCTTCTAGAGCTAAAGCTTCTCATATGCAAAACCTCATCTTTAGCTTACACCGAGTTATGAGTAAAATTATTTTTGGTAGAGGAGAAAGCGATGGAGTCATTAGGAAAGTGGAACTTTATGCTCTATGGGCTATGTTACATAAGGTTGACTTTGATTCTGGTTTCCATTTTTTGCAAAACCTAGTGAGAGCCGGGAAAGCATCCTCAGGATTGATTGTCTTTGGTGGATTGATTACCCAAATAGCTATAAATCTGGGTTATGATCTAGACGAGTTAGAAGTTGTTCATGGCAATGACATGATCGATATCGATGCATGTCTTGCCATGAAGCTAATTTGTCAAGATGAGAATGATTTTGCCTTTCCTAAGAAGCATGGGTTTTCTTTACCCCTTCCTTATCCCGAGCGAACCTCTGTTCGTAACCCCGCTAATTAGGTGATCACTGATTTAGATCCCGAGAATGTCTCTTCCTTGTCTAAAGACACCGAGTCCCACCTTAAGCCCTCGTCATCTAGACACTCGTAGTCGTCCGGACATCCGGAACCTACTAAGCACTCTTTTGCCTATGGTACGAGTCACTCCAGATTTGATTTTTCAGATTTCCGTGCCTCTCTAGACTCGCTTCAAGAGAAGAAAGAGGCCCAACGAGTAATGTTAAAGGGTTGCTTCACCTTGTCTGATGACCAGTATAGAGAGGTGCAAGGTCATTTTTAGTTCACAAGGAACTTTTAGGATCAGGTGGCTGAATTTGTCCAGGATTATGATACGGATCAAGCTAGAATGAGAGAGTTCATAGAGGGCATGACCGTTACGTGTTAATAAGTTGATGCCCTCTATGAATATCATAGGATCCTAAGCGAGACTCCTAGTTTTCCTGTTGGCCGACCGTGTAGACCTCCATTTCCCTGCCCTCCCCCTCCACCACCACGATATTGATTTCATCAGGATAATGAAAAGTTTAAGTCTGGGGGGGGGGGTGTTTATAACCTAAAATTTTTGTTTTTTTTTTACATTTTCAATTTTTCTTTTTTACTTTGCTTGCATTTAGTTTTTTCTTATGTCTTGCATTCAGTTTTTCTTTGTTTTATTTGATTGGCTTGTTTTTTTACTGTCACTTGATTGTCTTTTGAAACATTTTGTGGCATATTGAGAACATCATTCCTCATTACTGCTAACTTATCTAAGAGCAAAAGTGTTTGCGCGTTTATTTCTTGATTCATCATGTTTTGGATATAATGCTAGTATGTTTAGTGTACCTCTTTTCTCTATCTTAAGTAGCATGATATGAGCTAAGTATTGTATGGAAACAAATTTGAGTTTTGGCTTAATATTAAGTATTCTATTATCACTTTACTTGAGCTTGAATAGTTGATATCATTGGAATAGTCATGATTCATCTTATTTGTTTAGTACTTAGTTCCCATGGTGATTTCTCAAATTACATCTTGGTTACTAGATGATGCTCAAGTCATGTAAGCTCATTTGGAAAAATCAAAATATCCCAACATTTGCACTTATATACATTTGTGTTCAAGTGTTGTATCTTGCAATCACTAAATAAAGGGAAAAATAATGAATAAGGGATATAAAAAATAGTTGTCGTAAGTGGAAACAAGTAAGTTACCCCTTTGAGACCGAGTTCGGTTACTGGGGAAATGACTTCTATGTTTCTCTTGATATCGAGCACACCTTTGAGACCTTGGGTTGATTGAGAAATATGAACCAAGTGTGTGGCAGGTAAGTGTCTATCACCGGGAACATTAGGAACTCGATTGGATGATGACTTGATTAGGACAAAGATTAAAACCTGAAGAGTTTGGGTCACTTATTGCACTATGCACAAGAAACTTATGCTTATGTCATACTTGAGTTATTTTCACGATCATGCTTATCAATGAAACTTATAGATAGACTTAGGAAAGTACACTAGGTATTATAATGTATTATAGAACACATGAGTTTAGATTACGACATTTTACTTGAGGGTAAGCAAAGGTTTAAGTCTGGGGGTGTGATGTGCGTAGATTATATACACTTATTTAGCATGTTTTGACGCATATTCATATATTTTATGCATGCTTTGTCTAAGCACCTTCATACTCTTTGTCTTACTTTCAGTATAAATACTCTTCTTTGTTTGGAGATCTGCTCTTGTATATTTTCTATCTTCAGGAGTCAAATTTGGAGAAGAAATGATGTTTATGGTTGATCCAACCAACAAGCAAAGGAAGACAACATTGGCCATATGAGCCACACGGCCATGCTGAAGGAGTAGGGAGAAAAATGACCTTAGTCGTGTGGAGAAGGCAGGCCGTGTAGCTTCAGCAAAGGAGGAGCTTGACATGGCTGTATGGATCCATACGGCCATGTCACCCCAGCAACACGATGTCGTGTAGATCTACACAGCCCAAGCAACATCTCCACATGGTCGTGTAACATTTCCAGAGAAGAGGCAAGCCCAAGTCATGTGTGCCACATAGCCGTGCAAGAATTTCAAAGGCCAAGATTTGCCAGGACATGTGAGCCACACGGCTGTGTGAGCCAACTAGTGGCAGAAAAGTGCACGACCGTGTGAAGGCCACATGGTCGTGTGACCTTGGCCGAGAGCAAAGCAATTGGGGTCGTGTGGTGCCCGTGCCCTGCTCTATATAAAGGGGGTTTCTCCCCCTTTCAAAGGGGGAAGCTCTCCCTTTTGTGGAGATCAAGTTTGGGCCCAATCTTCACCTTCTCCAACCTATCTAGCATTCCAAAGCAATTCCATCTCCGATTTAACTCCAGAATCTAGGGATTAGTTCCGAAGATCACTCATCGTAACTAGATAAGCATTTCTAATCTCTTCTCTTGATTGAGATTGAAATATTTGTGATCTCTTTGTCTTTGGATCTCTATCTTTATATTATAGAGTAGATTCATTATTTTAGGAATAAGGGAGTATTTGTGGTGTGATTTGATGTAAGAATCTTACGGATATGTCAATTTCCTATCTCAATGATGTTGTTATGTTTTGTATCTATTTGATCTTATATGGATTATTGTGTTTGGATCTAATTACCATGCTTGATTGGATGTTTGTCCTACTTGTGGATCTTGTAGAGGGATTCCCTAGATCGTATGACCGAGGGGCGCTAGTGACACGCTGCCCTTTTAACAGTCGTCTAGGTAATCACCTTGAAAGGTGAAGCTAGTCTCTACAAAGAGGTGGAATAGTTAAGTGCATTTATCCCCTATGCCTTTATGTGGATTGAATGGTGATGTGTTTCTATATTGTATGACCAAGGGGCGTTGGTGACAGGCGGCCCCGCTAATGGACTTCATAGGGATTATGACTATTAAATTACTAGAGGTATAGATAAAAGTTCCTTGTTGGTTAAGTTCTGCAGGAGAAAACTAGCAACTTCCTGTAAATACATGACAATCGAGGATAAGAATTGGTTGATCACCTCACATTGATAAATATCACAATGAAACCGAACTCCTAGAACTCTCATAAACCCAAGTTCTTACATTTGATTTTCTATTTCTATTTCGAGTTGCTACTTATTACATTCACTTCCTTTGTCGATTGTTTAGCTAATTCATTGTGAGACATCTCTAGTGCTTATAACTAGTCCATATGGGATCGATAATCTTTTTATTACTGGCGATGAAACCGTGCACTTGTGGTTGCATAACAGGAGGTCATGCTTGAACCATTTTGAACTATGTTATCAATCCTTGCCTCCAACTAATTGAATCCCTCATTCTGTGACTTGTGATTTTTCAAAATCTTATAAGGTTGAACTATATTTTGTATGACAGACTCTTTTACCTTTATGACTTTCACTTCTAAAGTTCTCAGGTGAAATTCCATCCAATTTCTATTTGACCATTCTTGGAGATTCAATGTTACTCGATCAATTAATGTATATGCTTCATCCACACTTTTGTTCATAAAGAACCTCCAGCTAATGAATCTAATAAAAACTTATCTGAGAAAGAAATTCCCTATAGAATATATGTAGAGTCAGCCACTTTCCAAGCCATGATGAAGGCACTATCTTTGTAGACTCTTGAATCTATCTCATGCTTCAAATAGGGATTCTCCATCTGCCTGAGCAAAATTTGTGATGCAATTCCTCATGTAAACAGTTCTACTTAGAGGGAAAAGGTGATTAAGAAATTGCTGCTCCAATTGTTCCCAACTCGTAATGCTTTGAGGACGGAGGGAATATAACTAAATCCTTGCTTTATCCTTGATACTGAAAAGAAATGTCATCAATCAAACTGCATCTACAGACACTCCTTCACAGTTCACGATATCGTAAAGCTCTAGGAATTCTTCAAGGTGGAAGTATGGGTTTTCTGATATTTCTCCTCCAAATTTATAACCTTGTATCATGGTGATTAATTCTGGGTCTAGTTGGAAACTTTTTAATTCAATATGAGGTTGCATAATGGGAGACATAAATCTTATAGAAATGGGTGCAGAAAATTCTCTCAAAGGCCTGCTTGACATGTTAGTGCTCATGGATATCTAAAAAAATTATGAGAGAAAAAAACAAAAATACAGATTTAAGAGCAAGAAAGAAAAAGTAGAAACTAAGAAAAGGAAAAATTGAACTTTAAACTAATAACAAAAAGTAAATGTAAAATTTAAATTGCAAGAAAGAAAGGTGTAGAAATAAAAACAAACAAGTAAGAAAAACTATTAACATATCTAGAGTAACTAATACGATAATCGAATAATGTTAATAAAAAATAGTCCTTGGCAACGATGCCAAAAACTTATTATGAACCATCACTACAACAAAATCGCTCATAGACATCGGTTTTCCACCGGTGTCTATTTGATTTTCGACCGATGTCTATGAAGCCGATGTTAAAAGTCTGTCATTTTAGACATCGGGTTAAAACCGGTGTAGTATCACTTAACGACATCGGTCTTCGAATCGGTTATTAACCGGTGTAGTATTACTTAACAACATCGTTTCATCAACGGTGTAAAACCGATGTAATATTACTTTATAACACCGGTTTTACATCGGTGGAAAACCGATGTAATATGTATATATTTTAACAGCACAGATTTGATTTTAAAACCGATAATAACAAAAAAAATACACAAATATTCACAAATTGTACAAATATTCTTCATTCAATAATATCCATAAAATACACAAATATTCACAAATTATATAAATAATCTTCTTACAACAATATCCATAAAATACCCAAACATTCTTTTTACATCAAAAGCGATACATGTGACAACACAAGGGACACCATTGACGCAATACCTGAAGAACAAGTGATACACTACATGCAAAATAGCCGAATAGCATAAGAGCAGAGCCTTTAAGCCAGGCATCGCCTTTCTCAGGACTTTCGAAATGAAGTTGGATCATAGGTGAAGTAACAAAGGCCCCCAACAAAATGACCTTTCCAAAATGTGAAGATCAGGGAACCAGTGATGCAGAAGATGGCCCCTGCAAGCTTGGCCCTCCCTCTTACAGTCTTCAAGTTGAGCTTTTCCATCCTGAGCAAAAAAAGACCAAATATAGAATGATATTTGAATGAACTAAATTCACTGTAAAATTACTTGGAATTAATATCTGAATCAACCTCAGTACAATTGCCAATAAGAAAGTAAAAGCAGGAATGACATTGCCCAAGGCACTGGCAACAGTTGGAGAAATGAGATGGAGTCCAACGTAGTATACATTTTGCTGAATTGTTATACCCAACATAGCAAGAATGAATATTTTTAGCATGACACCAAATGAGAAGCTGGGTCTTCGATTCCTACAACCATGAGATGAGTTTAAAAACATTCAATTTGTAGTCATATATCTTATTCTCAACAATTCTAATGAGACATGCTCCTTGAACCTTTCGAGCACATAAGCAAGAGGAGCCAAGATGAGCATGGCAATAAGGTGCCTGTACACTACGAAGACAAGTGCACTTAGTCCTTGTCCTAATGCAAGCTTGCCGAGGATGCTGGATCCAGCATACGCGAACTGGGACACAATCATATAGAAGTATGGAGCACATGCTTTCACGGAGGCCATGATCTCCTCACCAAATTGTTTGTGACAATTTTTATTGTCCTTGGTTCTTTATAAAGGAAGAAAATCATATTGATTTTGTCAAACAAACAAGTCTAAGATAGACAAATGCTTTGAAAGCTAGGAATAGAAAAAAGATGAGAGAAAAGCAGGCAAACAAGTGCCAACAAGCTACATCAGACTCCTCTAACTGTTGTATCATTTTCTCCAGCAAACAGACAAATAAATCATCTTGTCGACAAGATGAAGACGACTATAGAGAAAAGCAGGCAAACAAGTGCACTTTATTCTCGTCGACTAGGGTTTCTGGAATTGAACAAGAAGAAGAAACCAGGCATACCTTTGCTATCAATCTCGTCGACATGGCTCTCCTGACCTTTGATTTTGATGCTGAACCATTTTTTGATGAAGGCCTTAGACCATGATGAGATTATACTATGTATAGCCAGCCGTGGTTATATTTCTTCAAATTTATTAACATATAAAGCAGTGGTATTCAAATTGTTCACACATGATATCTTCTATCCAGCCCTGCTAGACACGCAAGTCATATATAAAAATTCAAAGAAGATAAAAATTGTTCACACACACAAGTCATATCTCCTCATGAAGCTCTAATCTGGAAAGGTCTGGCTCCCTGGATTCAACTACCATTTTCCAGATTTTTCCACTTCGTGAAACCAGAGGGAACTTGGACAACAATATGCAAAAATTGAAAAGGAAGTTATGAAAAACAATATCAAGATATGTCTGCAGAGCCAGTTTAAGAATGTATACCTTGTGCAATAGGAACGATTGGCCATCCACATAAATAGTTACATCCCCAGCAACATCCGAGAATATCCTACACAAAACAAAACGACATTTCTTTATAGAGGAAACGCAGCGATGTCACAATTCTAAAGATGCTAAGAACGATACCAAGTCATCAGACTGGCTATTCTCTTTGTCATTGAAATTAAAGAAAGAAAGGCAAAACTACAGGATAATCTCAAGAAACCATCAAGAACCATAAAGATTTGAAGTGAGAAGAAGAGACAAGTTTCAGGAAAAAAAAAAGAAGAGGTTTTCACGAAAAGAGCATTTGCAATAGATGTCCTTCAAAACCAATTAAACGATCCATATATAGTAGGAGATAGAGCTAGCGTAAAATGATCCATATAGTCGACCACACCTAGTGGGATAAGGTTTGGTTGTTGTTGTAAGGTGTAAAGTGCACCATACTAGCTTTAGTCTTGCATGTCATGCACGCTAAACTTTCCAAACCTACTTGTCGCGCCAACTCAAGACTAGATTAACCTAACCCAGCCCATTCATTTCTAAGCCGACGTGATATTAGGCATGGAATGCGGGCTGGCCACATCTCGCTCATCCCATGCCCATTGCCACTTCTAGGGATTGGCACTTAAAACAATAATGACATTGAAGGTAATTTCTACCAATTAAAAGATTTATGCTAGTGGATTAATAAAAAAGTATGACAACAATCTCTACCCGTTATTTCAACAGAAATTTGTCATAATATTGGATGGATAAATGACTGCCTTCTACTACAAGTTGGCAAGCTAATGTTATGTTCACGTACGGAAGACATAGCATGTGGAAGAGTTTTTTTCAAAGTTGCCTCAACTACAGCTTGTTGAATGTTCTGTCTACCAATGTAGTTTAGAAGAATATTTTCTGGAACTTTCTTTCCCTGCCGAAAGCCAGGAACCTGTATGAATAAGGTTTTTTATCAGGAATTGCATGGCATCACAACATACTACTTCAATAATGAGTATTCAAGAAGAAAAGGTAGATAAAGGAATTAGAATCTAGTACTAGAGACAGAAGGTAGAAAAAGAGAAGAAGCTTCCAGTGACATTTAAAAGGCCATTTTTACTTAGCATGGTCTTCCCTCAACTTTAGTTCAGCATAGAAATGACTAAACCCCAGTACAAGCAATTCCAATCATGCTTTAAGTGGAAATAAGTAAATAACAGGTACTGGAAAACATAACTATCAACAAACTTGGATCGGATGAAAAGATAAAAGGGGAGAACAATATTGAATTCCTTGACATTCCAAAGAAAGAAAGAAGAAATATAGATTAGTATATGTCAGAGCCCAGAGGGCTTAGTAAAAGTTAGGTAGCATATTCAAATTTTTCTGATTACTATAGAGTGATAATGATCAAAACAGAAAATGGAAAATAATTTAAGTACAAAATTATCCTACAGATGAATTCTTATTCATCCTGTAACAGTAATAGACCCCTTAAATGACTGCATACTGAAAATAATACCTTTGCCTTCTTAGAAAATTCATCTAAGACTTCTCCGTAACATTCTTGGCTTATTGCTGGAGGAACTTCTACGCTTAACCTAATCTGCAAATAAGATGAGCTATCAGGGAATTGACATAACCATACTTCCTGGACAAATTGATTCTCGTGAACTTGTAGGACTAACAATCGATTGAATGCACTCAAGCAAGGGGAAGAGAGATATCAAGAAAGCTATAGCCTTGAAGCAAGATTGCCTCTTCATTTCAATTGCCAGATGAACAAACAAACATATTTCCAAATTATACAAGAAGATAGGTAGAAAGTAAGAAAATTATAGCCTTGAAGCAAGACTACCACTTCCACTTGACTATCAGATCAATTAGAAGTAAAAACGATTTAGAAGGTAGAAAAAGGAAAGGTACAGACAGTGGAGTGAGGCCCTTTGGTCTCCGTCACAATGAGGTTGGCTGGCAACCTATCTTTCGTCTTCTGAGCAGCGGAGACACTAACTTGGGCACGGAAAGGCCCCGGGTTTCGTGAGGGAGGTGAGTGAAGGCGTGGGAGGGAAGAGGTGGCGAAAGACAAAGGTTTGGGGAGGGAGATGGGGATAGCAAAGGATAGATTGCAGGAGCGCGAGGAAGAGAGGATGGGTGGGGCGAAGATGCCAACTATCTCCATCTCCAGATGCTCCAGATCCTTCCACCACCGCACCAGCTCCGGGATTCGAAGGTCGTCCTCCAGCATCAGGTTGTCCGGCAAAGCCAGCGCCTTCAATCTCAGGCATCTGCGCTAATAATCGATGAGCAAATTCGTCGAACAAGTAGTGAGCAATGAGGGCGACGAAACCAGAAGGAGGCGTAGACTCACTTGACAGAGGCATAGGCGAGGTCATGGATGGAGACGGCAGAGGAAAGGGGGAAGGCGAGTTGGTCGACGATGCCACGGGAGCGGTGGAGGGTGAAACGGAGGAAGGCGGAGAAGGAGAGGGGGGAGTGGAGGCAGTAGCGGAGCGCAAAGGCGCGGGAGAAAGGGCTACAGGGCGTGAATCCGAGGGAGCGGAAGTTGAGGCGGCGCCAGCAGCTAGGGTCGAGGGAGGCGCGGTACCAGGACTTGCAGACGAAGGGGACGGCGACGGCGAGATCTCCGAGGGCGAGGCGGCGGAAGTGGAAGAGGGAGATGAGGCTGAGGTTTAGGTTTAGGCTGAGAGAAGGGGCACGATATTGGTTTAGGTTTGGAGGGAATTTTGTGAAGTGTTGTAAATTTTGGCCGGTGAAAAAATTAAATTATTTTTTTTTGTTTATTAACACTGGGTTTTAAAAACCGCTGTTAAAACCGATGTCTATTAACAAAAAAAGGCGCTCATAGACACCAACTAAAAAACCGATGTCTATGAACGAAAATCTGCGCTCATAGACACCAGTTTTTAGAAAAATCGGTGTAAAATACTCAAAGACATCGGTTTTTGCTTAAAACCGTTGTTGTTCCACCGATGTCTATGAAGGTTTTTCTTGTAGTGCATAAGTGCACGATTACGTCGTCAGCAATGCAAAAGATATCAAACTCATAGGGACTATTCATTAAGTACTAATTAACTTCGTACAATGAATTATCTAAACAATCGAAGGATGGTTCACAAATGCTAGAAGAGAGGTTGAAGAGAGGGAGAAGGAAAGAGAGAGTAGATAGAGGGAGAAAGAGTGTAAGTGAGTGAAAGTGAATAGATTATAGGATTTCAATTTCGTTATGATACTAGTTAATGTATCTATGCATTATTCATCTACTTAACTTCATGCTTACACTTATGTAGGGATCCTAATTAAAGCTTAGCACAACCCCGAATAGGTTGCACCAGAGAGTCTACCCAAGTTATACTGCTATTAAGTAAAGAAGTATCTCTAGAAAGTCTGTTAATGGGATACTCCTATCACTAGGGTCCCTCGGTCATTCAATTCTAGAGTTACCTGATTTACTTTCTAATGGTCGATTAATACAATTAAGTATAAGAGGTAACTTAGGAAGTTTCGTTAAAGGGTTATGCTCTGTCACAGGGCCCTCCGGTTATATGTTCCTAGATTATACAAGTCATTTCCTAACATTAATTTGGGAGAACCCTCCAAACTCTAATTAACCTCCCTAGTAGAGAATTGATCCCTGTTTCAAGGAAACACCGTAGAAAGTAAGGAATATCTTCTATCATAACGCCCCATAATTATGCAATCCAATGTTCTTCCTCTACATGGTGATCAAAACCATACATCTACATGAATTGACCTCACATACATTTCATCGAACACATATAAGGCACAATACAAATAGAACATGATATAAACACTTCATAGCACAAGAAAATATCCGAATACATAATTCATACATCCACAATCACATCATAGCTACTTCCTACATCCTAAATCTAGAAATTTATTTCGTAGCAAGGGAGATACAACTAGAGATGAAGAAAGAAGCAAAATACAACTCAATACATAGAAATAGAGAGAGGAGAGTGATTATCCTTGAAGCGTAGTGTCTTTGGAGGCATTCCCTTACTCTGGAGGTGGACGGATTAGCAAAGATGGAAGATCTAGGGTTCTTCCAAGGGGGGAACCCTTCTCCAAGGAATGGGGGTGATCCCCAAGCCAAAGATCCTCCAAAAAGGGAGAAAACCCCCTTAAATAGGGTTGGGTACGGGCTTCACAAGGCCCGTGCCACGTCCGTGTGGTATCCACACGGCCGGAGCCTTCTTGGTCTCGGCCTTAGTGACACGGCCATGTTGATTCACACGGTCGTGTTCTGCTCCTTCTCTGTTAGAGTTGCACGATCGTGTGGGATCACATGGTTATACTCTACTTGTTGCTGGATGGGTGACACGACCTCAGCTTCTCCTCCACACAACAAATTTCTTCTTAGCCTTTGGTCAGGTGACACGACCGTGTGGTTTCACACAGTCGTGTTCGTCTTTGTCTCTGAATGGGTGGCACGGCAATGTGGGATCACACGGCCACGTACTGCTCCTCCTCTAGTCCGACCACACGGCCATGTAGAGTCACACGGTCATGTATATTTACATGGCTGTGTGCTGCTTCTCTTTTGGAGTATGGCACGGTCGTGTGAGTTCACATGGCCAGAACTTAATTTGCATGGGCAAGACCACACGGCCATGTGGTTTCACAAAGCTTGAGCTAGATTTTCATAAGTTACTCCAATGTACATTTTTTGCTCCATTTTCACTCCAAATCACATCCTATCAATCAAAATAATCAAAGAGTATATCTCTAAACAAAATAAGTGGAAATATAACATCATAATGAAATAGGATACAATAAACATAGATTATGCTAATAAAATACAAGTAGATGTGTGTTAAAACATGCATAAAAGTGCATATAATCTACGTACATTACTTAACAATCAAATTTAACTAGCTTTCAACATCTCTAAAATGATATAAAGAAATGCCAAGGGGTACATTTTATTTATGAAAACCAAAAAGAGTGCTAAAGTAAACCAAGAGATTATTCATGCAACAAAATAAAGACATGGTATCTTCAATGACAAATTAAAGATGGAATGGAACAAACTCCCCTGAATTTCAGGTGGTCGAATACGGTTCAATAATAGGAGTCAATAAGGAAGTGGAGTACACTTAATGGTAGTGAGCATCTTCTTCATGTGATCAATATTATCATGTTTAGCTCCCTCCATCATCAAAGCCTCAAATGGATCCATGGCTACTAAATACATATCCTGGTCTTTCCTGAAACAATGAAACCAACAATATTGCCAGACACAGGAAGCTTAAAATATCAAACACATGGATATATAAAACAAATACGTATCAAGGCACCAAACAATTTAGTAAAATAATTCTAAGATCACCAAACACCGATGTTCCCCGGCAATGGCGCCAAAATTTGATAAGAGTCTAAATTGAGCGTCATGAGTATACTTATCAAATTAACAATGTAATTCCAATAAACCCCTTAACTTCACAATGATGTCATAATAAAGAGCCCAGGGTCGAATCTCTTGAGGAACTAACAATCGGATGTTTATCTTAGACTTAGAACTATTTTGAGGTTTTTCTTTATTAAAATGGGGGTTGTTTGATTTTAATTCTAAATCTAACCAATGTAAAAGCAAAATAGTAAGAAATGAATTTAATGCATGAATGAAATCTAACTAAGTACCAATAATTAATTCACAACGTATTGTCACTCTACGCTATGAGTTTCACCATCAACACAATTAAACTAAGGTATGAAATAGCAAGACACAAATGAATTATATAAAGCAAGAATTAAATCCTAGCTAAAGAAAACTAAACTACTCAATAGAACCAAAATCTAAGCTAAAGCAAGATGAACAACTACTTGGAACTCAATTGAAACTAAGTATCCACTACACTTGAATTCAAACAATTAAGCTAAAAAGAACTATGATTACTGAATCCAAATGACACATTGAAATCCAAATCGACCAACAATAAAAAGAATGCTAAAAAAATGAAATCTAAACCATCTCCACACCAAACCACTTCTCAATCAAGTCTCTCCTTACTGTTACACAAGGAAGCTTGGTGAAACCTCACTTCGGCAATCGGAGAAGAAGCTCACAAACACTATACTCAACTTGACCTTTGCCAAAACCATAGGACAACTCTCCAAGTGAAGCTGATGAAGATCGGAGCTGCCAAACTCAGGGGATCTGCAATTCTGTGATTCTAGAAACTCTGATCCAATGTGGCACTAGTGGTGGATGTAAGGTTGTCGGAAGGGATCGAGTGATACCAAAGGAACGCCGCCGATGATCACTGCTGTGAGGCAGAGCCAATGAATTGAAGGAACACCACTGATTAGGGCGGAAATAGAGTCGTCGAACCAGAATTGTCAACACAGGAACACCTTAAAGCGAGCTTAGATGGCTGGAACCTGGACACCAGTAGCTGGGAACCTCGTCGTCAATGAAACTTACTGAGAATAAAATCTGGAGGAAGAAGATGGTGGGTTGCGTCGTGCAATGAAGAAGATCGCGGATGAATAGTAGCGCAAGCCACTGTTCATCCATGAAATCTGGGTTTTTATATCAGATTTTGAACCAAGTTTATTTGGGGGTTTAAGTTAGATTCAAATGCAACATTAGGGTTTTGTTGAGGTGGGTTTGACTTGGGTTAAGATGAATAAGTAGGAATAGGTTGAACTAGATTGGGTATGATCTTCTCCATTTGTGGAATGGATCACTTGTTGGCCTTGATCATGTACCAATTGAATCAACTCAAGTGCCCTACAAAACTAAATTTAAATTGTGAGATTAATATCATGAATTAAGATAAAACAATATACACTTGAGATAAAACAATCTCCATGTATAAACATGATAAAAAGTAAATATAAACATGTGAAATTAAATGTAATACACCAAATATTAACCCAAAAGACTATATCAAATAGTAACTCATCAACTTGTTGACCCATGTCAATGTTTTCGGTGCATGGACATCGATAAACTTCTCGGATAAAGTTTCAATAAGAGCTCACCATGTCAGCACACTCCAGACATCCAGGAGGGGATTTAAGCACTCGGGTGGGGATATAAAAAGAGGGTTTGACTAGCAGCTTGCAAACATCAGTATGAACAAGTTTCTCTCCTGCGCGCTGCTCGATAGATGACTCGACAATGCCCGAAAGCTACTTCAACGATGACTACGCTAAAGACCTACCTTTGAGTCATCAATATTGTTGACATTTCAAATTACTTGCACTTAAATTGATATTGTATCTGTAATCTTTACGATTGATTAGTGATTGCCCAACGAAAGCACTCTCACATATAGGCCTTAGAGTAGGAGTCATCATAGGCTCCGAACCAATTACGACTTGGTTGTGTTAATGTTTATTTGCTTTTACATTCTATTTTTGCTGCCTATTATTACTCTCAAATGTTTTTCGAAAAACTTGAAAAATCATGAGCGTTATTTACCCCCCTCTAGCGCAACGATCCTACACAAAGTCATCTGAGTATAAACCATTGGAAAGCTGCAAAGAAGGTGATGAGATACCTTCAAGGGACTAAAGACTACATGTTTGTATTTAGACGTGCTGAAAAATTAGAAGTGATTGGCTACTCTGATTCAAGCTACGATAGCTATATTGATTCATGAAAATCAACTTTATGATATATTTTTATGCTAGCTAATGGAGTTGTGTCTTGGAGAAATGCAAAATAGACGTTAACTGTCACTTTCACTAGGAGGATGAGTTTGTATCCTATTTTGAGGTGACCTCACATAGTATTTGGATAAAGAGTTTCATTTCAGGGCTTAGAATTATGGATTCTATTTATAGATTATTGACGATATATTGTGGCAATTCAGTTGTTATTTTTTTGGGGATAAAAACAATAAAAGTAGGAATTAAACTAAACATATTGGCATTAAGTATCTAGTCATAAAAGAATATGTTAGAGATAGGACAGTGGTTATTGAAAACATTAGCATTGAATTGATGATTGTTGATCCTAAAGGCATGCCACAGTTGAAATTTAGGGATCATGTAAAAAAGAATAGAACTTGTTTCTATTTAATTTTAGTTGTAAAAATAATTTGGTAATTAATGAAACTCAATCATGATGTATTCTCATATTTGTGTACACATTCAGTAATTTGAGAAATATCACTAAAGTTGGACCTTGAATAAGTATAAGGTGTATTCATTAAGAAACATCGGTTGAGAAGCATGATGCATTGTGATAGATGGAAGATAATACTCATGTTTAGAGAATCTATCATCATGATTCATGTATCTTATTCACTTATTTAGTGAATGATAAGATATATATGTGTCAAGTGGGAGAATGTTGGAAAGATTTTATTTTTAGTAAAAATCTTACCTTATTAAGTAACTCAAATTTGTTAAGATTTTATTTAATGCACATTTTTTATCTTAATTAAGTATTCATATATTGTAAGATTTAAATGTGCATAATTAATCAAAATCTTACCTTAATAGGCATATCATATCTTTTAATATGCTATGATTTTTGTGTCATGATTTGTCATAATCTTAAGAATTAACTCAATGATAGTAATGAGTCTCTGGCCTTTAGGGTCCCTAAATATACAACCTTTCAAGAATAATAACATCATCTACATAAGAGGTTTGGAGTATTTAGAAGATTCTAAAACATTAAGCATCATTCAAGTGGTGTTCAAGGCATTTTTCAAGATATCAATAGTTGGAGATAATAATCGATTATTATTTTTTTACATTCAGCTATCATGTTTATTTAGTACAAAATTTGATTTAAATTCTTATAGAACTAATATGAAGTTTATCAGAAGATTCTTGAGAGTTTTTTCAACACAAGTTTCATAATTCTTTTTTTTTAGTGGACTGATCAGTATTCCTTTTTTTTTAGAAGATGATGATTCTTGAACATTTGATTTTCTTGAAAAAATATCTTGACATATTAAATAGTTCTACAAGAAATCAAGACATAATTTGTCAAGTAATAAAGATACTTAGAATCAATCCTAAATGATAAAACTAATAAATATTCAACAATTATATAATAGAAAATATTTAAGATTCCTACTATCAAAATAGATGAAAACTTAAAGCACCAAACTAACAATTAACACATAATATATGTTTCTAAAATGCCAAAATCTAAAGGGAGGGGGGAGAGAAGTAACGGAAAATGTGATACATCAAATCATAAGCTAAAGGAGAAGAAGCTTTTTTTTTTTTTTTTTTTTGTAAGAAGAGGGCAAGAGATTGGTGACTTAGAATGATTGGAAAGAGTGTTTTGTGGCTTTTCGTTTTGTAAAATAAATTTATTTCTAGTCTAAAAAAAAATAAGAATAATTTGATCTAAAAAGACTTTTAAGGAGGAGATAAAAGAAGAGAAAGAAAATTTAATAGTTTGATTTAAAAGAATAAGGGTAGTTTTGTAAAAGTAGGTGACGGGTTAACTGTTGAAAAGACATTTTAAAAAAATGTGTTTTTCTTCATAAAATTATTTTAATTAAATTAGTTATTCATGGTGGATGTTACATAGATTGGGTTGTCATCATGAGATTTAGGATTCGAATTTTAATAAAATTATAGTAAATGTCTCTTTTATGTGCTAATTATTATTCCAAAAGTTAGTAGTCGTCTATGATTTACCTCTTTTATGTTGGCCCTGGGACGAATTAGCGGGAGCGCTGAAATGAGTATATTCTTCTATTGCCATCATGTTACATGGACTAGGTGCCCCTGGGTAAAGTTGAGTTGGCTAGTACGAAATAAAATTACTATCATAAGGTAAGAGTTCAAATCTTGATAAAATTAAGAGAAAAAAATTCTTTTATCTATATATATATATATATATATATATATATATATATATATATTACTGGGATTACGAATTCCACGTTTTCACTACCATGTTACATGGACTCAGTCGTCGACTAGGTCGTCCACTTCATATTGTTCCCATTTATTTTTCTAATCGGATGTTGACACTTTGTTGAATTAGTCAACCATTCTCATCTCTTTGTCTATCTTCCTGGTTCCCGGTTCCCATCAGATTTTAAAGGTGTCCATTAAAAAAAAAATATGTTAGATTATGTCTTTTGCTAAAATTTGTAGCAACTCTAAAAGGCAATACAACCGATTAAATTGCAGTTGGAAGCAGCTCAAAATCATTAAGAGCTTAAGCTTTCATTGGGCAGATGCAGCAGCTCTTTCTTTCTCTATTAGCAGTAACGCTCTTCGTCCTTGGCCACTCCTCATCTTCAGGTATGTTTAAGAAAGAAATACTTGTCCATATTTAATTTTACTAAATATTAAAAAAAACTCATCTTATTTTGAACTTTCACCTAAGATGCATTCCTCTTGTTCTTTAAATCCTCTGTTTAACTTGACTTGCTTCATTTCATCCATTTTTATTGCTTAAATCGGGAATGGAATAAGTCTTTTGGGTTGAAAATATTTGACAATCGTATAAAATAAAAATTAATAGAATTGAACATCAAAATATTAGACCTTCAATATCATTAAATATATAATTTTAGTTAAAATATTTAATGATCTCACAAGGTTGAAAATCAATACAAATGAATATGTTTGATATATAATTAAGACTGCAAACTGTGCCTATTTAAAATAAATTTAAAACCTCTAACATCAGATACTCCTTATTAAAAATATTTAATAATCTATAGTCAATTAGACGTTATTCATTATTGTTCAAAAACATTTGGCAATCTTATAAAATTTAAAATAACCAAATATATTTAGAAAATACTTTTAGTTTGTCGAAACTTCAAAATAAAGGAAAATAAATTTAAAATACAATAATATTTATTTGGTGCATTTTTTATAATAAAGATAATTACATTCACTCTAATATCTTTAAGATTCATCTCTAAATTATGTAGATCACATGTACAAACTGTAGACTTAAGTCAGCCATTTTGCAATCTCCAAATTAATTACATACACACAATTTTTCAATCTTTTTAACACCGATAAGACAATTGACTGGACTTCTACCATCAGTTTGGAATTTAAGGCGTTGAATTGAGACTTTTTGTTAGGATTTGTAGAACTCTAAAAGCCAATACAACATTGTAGAGCTTTAGCTTCCATTGGACAGATGCAGCTCTTTCTTTCTCGGCTCCTAAAAGCAGTAGCAGTAACGCTCTCCTTTCTTGTCCGGTCCTCAGCTTCTGGTACGTTTAATAAAGAAATCTTAGTCTAGAAATAAATTATAGCACCGTAGGATTGATTAATTTATTTATTTGATAATTTATGCATTTAATTTTATTAAAGATTTAAAAAATGCTTTTTCGCTCAACCTGCTTAGTTTGACCTGCTTAATTTGACTTCAATTAGTTAGTTGGCTAAAAATCATTTCAGTCGATTAGAATCATCTGTAGTGATCAAATTCTTTTAGCTAATAGTGTTTAACAATTATATAGGATAAAAAATTAACATAACAAATTTAAGAGAATATTAAAATTACAATATTGCACGTTAGGCATAGGGTTGGTTCGATATGATATAACAAAAATTTCAATATAAAAAGATTTATACCGGTAGATTATCAAAACTTTGGTATATCGAAACTTTAGTATACCGAATTTTCAGTACAATATAAATTACATATCGGTCATACCAAAGATTTCGTATTACGAAAATTTTGGTATACCGAAATCACTTTAACACTAAGAAATATAACTAATTCAAAAGTCACATAATACTCCTACTCATAATAACAATGCATTAACAAATTGACAACCAACAATAAAATTTAGTCGAATATGATCAATTATTAACAACAACTAAAATATTGAATTATAAAAGAAAGTTCACCAGTAACAATTAACATAAACTAAAGTATATATTGATTACAAAAAACATATTTTTTTCTTATCCAACAAAATTTACTTATCCAAAAAAACACAAAAGTAAATACTTTATAATTTGTATTAGGATCAAACCACTTTTTAAATGAATGTGAAGTGACATCTCACATCTGCTCCTTCACTGCAGTAGGCATATAACACACTTGTAGAAATAGATGCAAGATGAGGATAATAGATAGTTAATTATTTTAAAGTATCCATGGATGAGAACTTTAAAATCAATAGAAATTATATCCTACCCGACTTCCATTGCACGACTATGCCCCATTTTCACTATATATAGCAGATTTTTTTTTCTATTGTAATAGCGACGGATGTTAACTCTATGTTGACTATTGTAGCAGCTACATAACCATAGCTACTACAACGTGATCATAATTTATTTAATCATGTTGTAGCAACTGCGAGCACATAGCTGTTACAACACAAACTCTACGTTGTAGTAACTACGGGCTTATAGCTATTATAAGTCTACAACACAAAGTCTATATTGTCGCAACTATGTAGTTTTATAATTGTAGCGGCTATTTTGTGTGTTGTAGCAACTACTTTGTGTTGTAGCAGCTATGTAGCTTCTACAATTATAAAAGCTACTTTGTGTTGTAGCAGCTGTGTAGCTACTGCTACAATTGTACCAGCTACTTCATGTTGTAGCAACTACTTTGTGTTGTAGTAGCTCCTTTATGTTGTCTCAGCTACGTAATTGCTACAATTGTAACCGTGTTTATGTTGTAGTATGTTGTAGCAGCTACATAGCTTTTTAATTATAACAGCTACTTTGTGTTGTAGCAGTTATGTAGCTGCTACAATTGTAGCAACTACATTATATAGTAGCAGCTACATAGCTTCTACCCGTATCATATCTGTATCTGTATCCAATACCTCAAAAAAATATTCCAGAGCATCCATGCTACATAGACATCTAGTTAGCAATATAAATATAATTTTACTCTTCAAGTTAGACCGAAGTAGAGGTGGAAGTAGAACAAGTAGCTCTGGAATAGTTTTGAGTGGAATTTATGGTTGTGAAAAGAAACATTATAATTTATGTTAGATTAACAATGATAAATATTATTTAAATTTAAATTTAATTAAATAAAAAAACTCTTACTCTTTTCAATTTCTTCAATTTTCTTATATAATTCAAGGTCATCATCTGTTGGATCTTTCCAAAACTAAACTCCTCCGCTCTTAGCCAATCACTAGTGCACACTAATGCCTTTAACATTTTAGGACTCAAACTGGTCCTAAAAGGATCCACAATCCTTTTGCCCAAGTTAAAAGCGGACTCGCTAACAATGGTTGAGCATGGATTTGCAAAAATATCCTTGGCAATAATTGAAAGGATTGAGTACCTAGTTTCGCTTCCTCTCCACCACTCCAAAAGATTGAAAGATTGATTAGATCATTTTTCAATCTCATCGGCTAGGTAATTATCCACTTCATTGAATATCTCTTGAAGTTGTTCTTCTTTTTTTTTGTACTTCCACATCATTAAATAATTCATCACAAAGACCACCACCACCACTAGTACCACCATATCTACCACAACATTCTATCTGTATACTTTGACTCTCAACATTCAATTTATCATTTATTCCCTTGTACTCCGTCCACAAAGTTCCTAAGTTTTGTTTGACCTTATCAGCGAACTCTTGGATCCTTGTAGGAGTACCTCCAAATTTTTTGACACTGACTTTGATCATCTAAGTTTGTTCCTTGAGTCCAAAATATTCCCAATAAATATCAAAGAGTTCATATTATTCCAATTCCCCCAACATTTGTCAAACTTTAACTTCATTTCACATGCTACCTTTTGAAGAGTTGGATTTGAATCATCAATTCTCTTTTTCTTAATCTCAATTTGTAGTACAATCATTGATTGATAAATTAATTGGGTTGCATGACTAGCCATCATAAAACTTTTCAGAAAGTGTACAAAAGTTTTTGCATTCTCCCAATCATCAATAATTGGAGGTCCCATCCATTCTTTTCCCTTTTCATCTTTTTAACGAAAATAATTCATAAAAAGAAACCATTCTTCGACAATCCTTTCGAACACCCTTTTATACTTTAATGCAACTTCAAGCATTTTATAAGTTGCATTCCACCTTGTTTTGACATCCATAGGTACTATTGACGTATTAGAAAACTTGTCTAGTATGACAAACTCCCTAAATTTTTTTAATCTTGATGGAGAAAATGAATAAAATCAACTGCATTTCTTATACCTTTAATTGAAACATTAAGCTCTTTCAAACCATCCTTAACAATTAAGTTAAGAATATGACACACCTCAAGTGTAAGTATTTCCCTTCAAATAATAATGAATTTTCACTTTTCATTCTTCTTTTCAAGTAATCAATTGCAGTGTCATTAGAGAAAGTATTGTCAACTACAATTGAAAAGACTTTTTTCTAGCCCCCGCTCCTTGAGACAAACCTTAGCCATTTTGCCAATTTCTTCTCCTACATAACTAGTGATTTTTGTGAAGTTAATTATTCTTTTATGTAACTTCGAATTACTATCCAAAAAGTGAACTGTCACTACCATATAATTGATGTTTTGAATGGATGTCCAAGTATCAGTTGTGACACTTACCCTTTGATCATTAATCTAACTTTGTATTTTAGCTTTCTCAACTAAGAATAAATCATAAATCATACTTGCAACTTTCTTTCGATCGGGAATTCTGAATCTCGGTTGTAATTCGTACAATAAATCTACAAATCCCTTCCCTTTGACAACACTAAAAGGCACTTCATCAACAATCACATACCTTGTCAATTTCAATTCACATATTTTTTGATTAAAAGTATGAGGAACCAATGCAGTTCCTTGTCCCATAATCTATTAGTCAATATAGTTTGACTTTCATCATTCTCACTCACTTTGTAGAATGGACTTGACTTAACACCTCTTTATCAAGTGGTTTTTTAATTTGCTAGTACTTTCGTAGATTGTTGGGATTTGAACTTTATAAATGGATTCTTGGATTATGTAGGAGCTATAGGATGCTTTGATTTTGAAGATTTTCTAATTCCTTTTTGACCCGTAAATATCTGTGTTTCGAATTATTCTATTGCGTTTGATGTTTGGGATGAATTTGGCGGCACAATACATTCCATCTTGAAAAAGGGTAATGTTTATATGATTCGCTATATGTGGAAATAGAGAATTTATGATACAAAAGATAATAAGTAAATACAATACTAAATCCAAAAAAGAGAGTAAAAAATCTAGAATAAAAGTTGGATAAGAGAAATTAAACCTTTGGCTTTCTTGTTGAAATCCTAGAATAGACTTTGTGAAGACGATGAATACTTCAACAAATATTTCAAGTAATTGAGGAGTGTATGCAACTTCGAGTTAGGGATCGTGAAGAAAAATAAGAAGGGAGATGAGAAGATGGTTTGGGGTTAGTGTTTTAAGAGAACTGGGTTCTGTAGAGTTTTCGAGAAGAGGAAAGGAGAAAGAGATCAAAGAAGGGAGTCAACCGTAGATGGAGGTGACATTGACAAGCTTAAGGTGGGGAGTAGGAGTGGCTTGGTTTTTTCGTCTGAGTCGACGATGAAGATTATGGAGGAGTTGAGAAAAGATTCAAAGGAAGAACTTTTTATCTAGCTGATATTCCAACGCTACTTTTAAAAATAATAAATAATTTATATTTAATCTCAATTCAATGTAATTATGATTATTATCAATTTTTAATGTCAACTTTAGTCTGCCCCATGTAACTTTTTAGTTTAAATAAAATAATAATTAATTTAAAAATATACATTAGGTATTTTGGTGTATATCAAAATATCAAAAAAAATGATAAATATTATATCAATACTCATATAGAAAAGTTATGTATGGTATCAAACTTTTCAGTATATAAAAATTTCAATATAAATAATAAATATCGGTACAATATATATAATATACCAAAATTTCAGGTATTTTCTCATCCCTAGCTTGGCATGAATATGAGGTTTCTAGTGTTTCAACTACTTTTAATTAAAATAAAAATGATGTTTAACGCTCTTATAAAGTTTAAATTCATAAAAAAAAATGATTATCAACATAGTTTAGGGGAATAATAAACCTAAGTTCTCAAAGATATCATCCAAATTCATCCACAGTTAACTAAAATTATTGTATTTATGACTTTGATACAGGAGATCTTAATGCAATGATCCAGAGCAGTTCACTTGTGAATGGCCAGACGTTGAGATCGACAGGAGAGTTATTCCAACTGGGCTTCTTCAATCCAGATAATAGTTCAGGGAAGGGATACCTAGGAATCTGGTACTGCAATCTCACACCGCAAGAAGGCACTGTAGTATGGATCGCCAATCGAAACAAGTCTATCAACACATCCATGGCATCCTTCAACCTCACTTCCGATGGAAATCTAATCTTGTTTGAGGAAGACAGAATTGTTTGGTCGACGGGAACGAGATCCACAGGACTAAATTATACACGCTTGCATCTTTTAGATTCTGGAAATCTCGTGCTGAACGACAGCAACTCGATTAATCTATGGCAGAGCTTCGACCACCCAGGCGACAGCCAGACGTATCTCCCAGGCATGAAGCTCGGATTTAACTTCCGGACCAATACTTCACGGCGGCAAGTGTCATGGAGGAGCCCCGAGGATCCTTCTCCAGGAGACTACACCCACGTGGTTCTTGCTTTAGCTATTCCGGATATTGTTATCTTGAAAGGATCCGCCAAAACCCATCGAGGCGGCCCATGGAACGGATATGGTTTCGTCGGCGATCCAATGATGGCGAGCAGACCCCAGGCGAGGTCAATAAGTTTCACGTTTGTGTACAACCAGAATGAGATATACTTTATGGCTAATTACACGGACTCGCCGACGCCTTTGCTGTCACGGTCGGTGTTGTGTGCCAATGGAACCCTCCAGAGTTGGCGTCTAGACAGTGGTGGCAAGGGAGAGTGGCAACTTCTTTGGAAGGTTCCGGAGGACGACTGTGATATGTACAATCACTGCGGCCGCAATAGTGTGTGCACCTGGAACTACTATACCGTCAACTGCGATTGCTTGGACGGGTTCATAAAGATTGTCGAGAACGGAAGTAGCGAGGCCGGGTGGTGCGAGAGGAAGAAGCCTTTGAAATGCTCGTCGAACAACCAGTTTTCCAAGGTGCCCAACGTGAAGGTGCCCGACACTGAGAACGCTACAGCACGAGGAAACATGAGTCTCGATGAATGCAAGACTTGGTGCTTGAATGATTGCTCCTGCGTGGCGTATGCGCTGATCAGCGGGGATGATGGATCATGCATAACTTGGCCTGGTGATCTTCTGGATCTCAGGGCTTTTGTCGTTGGAGGAAATGATTTATACGTTCGGCTCGCAGGAGAGCATCTGCTGGATCATCCAAGTACGATTAATCAAACATCTATCTTTTTTTCACTAATTTATCCATTAACTTGTTTATTCACTAACCATTTAGCACTAAAAAGGCAGTTTTTTTTTTCTTTTGCAAGACAAATAAAATAAGAAATATGCTTTCCATGTTACAATTTCTCTTTGAGACATCCAATTAAATGTGTATCTATTTTTCATGTTTGCTTAGGAAAAAATTGCACGGGGAGAAGACTTCTATTTATTGTCATCTCTATTGCTGCAGCACTGTTATTCCTTTGTGCAATTTTTATTTACCATCGAAGAACAAAAGCAACGATACGAAAAGGGAACCTACTTGCAGCAACATCCAGTATGGCTACTGAACTATTATTTTATGGTGTTTGAACATATATATATACCTGCTTATTCTTTACTACGAAAAATATCTTTTGAACAGATCATAAAGATCAACATGAAATAAGAGGTGCAGAATCTCTATTGTTTGATCTAGTGGCTATTAGGATAGCTACGGACAACTTCTCTGATGGAAACAAACTAGGAGAAGGAGGATTTGGGCCTGTTTATAAGGTCAATCCGAAGATTAGGGCAATGTTGTATATAACTGTGGATGATTCTGATAAATGAGTAATAATTCTGGTGACATTTGAAAACAGGGAACGTTGGCAAACGGAGAGCATGTAGCAGTAAAAAGACTTTCAAGAAGCTCAGGACAAGGACTAGATGAGTTGAAAAATGAAGTGTTTCTAGTTGCAAAACTTCGACACAGAAACCTCGTGAAGCTATTGGGTTGTTGCTTAGAATCAGAGGAGAAACTACTCGTTTATAGTTACCTTGCTAATACAAGTCTTGACAAGTTTTTGTTTGGTATAGTTTCAATCTCCGTTTTTCATGACAACATCCTCAATCCATGGAATTGATTATCTAGTAGTTTGCTAATCTAATACAATACTTAGTAATGTACTTGTTCAATTCCATTCTTGAATATATGTTTTAAGATTGATTGTGTATAAGATTCCATTCCTCTATTGTACACACCATGATCTTCAAAATTAGTAACCAAATAGTACATATGGATGTTGCAGATAATTCAAAGAGGAAGCAGTTGGATTGGACAACAAGATTTAAGATCATTGAGGGCATCAGTCGAGGACTTCTTTATCTTCATGAAGATTCACCACTAAAGATCATTCATCGGGACTTAAAAGCTAGTAACATTTTATTAGATGCAAACATGGATCCTAAAATTTCGGATTTTGGTCTTGCGAAGCTTTTTGGTGCAGATGAAACCCAAGGAAACACTAAAAGAATTGCCGGAACATTGTACGTAAATATTCTATTTATCATTGTTGACCAAATTTAACACTTCAAATGAACAAGAACCATTGAAAAATAGAGAAAATCTCAATATATTTTTCTTGTTAATGACAGTGGATATATGGCACCGGAATATGCCATGCATGGGCTCTTCTCAATTAAATCAGATGTGTATAGCTATGGTGTGCTAGTCTTGGAGATTCTAATGAGTCAGAAGAATAGTGGTCACCGAGGAATTGAATATCCAATTGAACTTGTTACTTATGTAAGTATTATATTAATCATCCATTTGATTGAGTGATAAGAATTTGATACACATTTTATTCAAATGAAGTAAAGTTCTTAACTACACATGCTATCATCTCATTTTAGATGGTTTGGCGCCATTGGACCCAAGGAAGTGCCCTGCAAGTGATTGATCAAGATCTAGTTAAACAATGTGATGCTCCCCAAATATTAAGGTGCATACATATAGGGTTACTATGCGTGCAAGAAGATCCAACTCAAAGACCCACCATGGCCAATGTTGTTCTTATGCTCAACAGCCACTTTGTCAACCTTCCTATTCCTTCAGCACCATCATTTCTTAGCAACCTTAATACTACCGGTGAATCAAATGGCATTCCAAGGAGAGGGAACTCTAGAGGAAGCAATGAAATTCTATTGAAAATTTCTGAAAATGATGTTTCAATATCAGAGTTGGAGCCTAGATAGTAGGAAAGTTCACTTCATGTTTATGTTTGAAGTTAATGCCTATTTATGTATATAAAATTTAACCGAATGTTTAACATCAGGTTTATATTTGATCTAGTTTATGAAGTGATTCTAAGTAGAGTCAAAATTTGATTCTTACTTGCTCCATCATCATCATCTTTGTTGCGTTGATGTATCTTTTTAATACATACTAGATGAAGACGGGACAAAATCATACTTGAATAATTTCCTGAATTATAGTGTGTTACAGTTAAAATGGTCCAGTATTAACCATTCAAAATATATAAAAATGATAAATTAATATTTATAAGGCCGGATTTTATTCATTTATTTATTGACTTTTGTGCAGGAGATACAATGATCCGAAGCAGCTCACTTATTAATATCAACACGAGACTGTTCCAGGTGGGCTTCTTCGATTATGTTAACATTTCAGCGAACCGATGCATAGGAATCTGGCATGACAATCTCCCACTTGGAGAAGGAAATGTAGTATGGATCGCCAATAGGACCAAGTGCTTCAACACATCTACAGAATCCTTGAACCTGATCTCTCCAATGGAAATGTAATCTTTTTTGACGAAGAAACAATGGTTTGGTGGATGGGAACATCCACACAACTCAATTGTGTGATCGTTGTGTACGTTCACAAATATGGCTCCAAAGGAACAGGACAAAAATCAATTGTTTTTTTGCTCTGAGTAAGCAGCAAATTTGGGGTGCTATATATGTAAACTAGACCTGATTGATTTGAATCTGTGCAAGGGCATGTAAGTTAAATCAATATGACAAATTTTATATGGTGAGTTATTTTGTTGGAGAAGAGTGGCAACTCTCAGAAAATGATACTCCAAGTAGGTCTATTTTGTAAGCTTAAAAATGATGAGACATTTAGAACCTATCGACATGTAATATTGAGTGACTTATTCTTTAGTAGTAACACCACCTTCAGTACTGCTCGTGGACGTTATTGCAGGTTGCCTGAGTGGGGTCTAACAAATGATTTCTCCCATCGATATCATCACACCAGTTTCCATATCGCAAACAAATGATTTCTTACGGTTTATCAAAATTCGTTATCTTCCTCCTGGTTGTCTCAATCATTTTTAAAATTAAATTTTAATAAAAAATATTTAGAATCTTATTATTTTTTTACAAAAAAATTAAATACCAATTTTTTTAAAAACAAATCTTTATATAAAATTAATTTTCTGACATTTTGAATTGCAAAATTATTACTTAATTTTTTATATTTTGAATTTTAATAAGAATTTTTTTAATTGATAAAATTATTTAATTATTTAATTAAAAGATATTATTAATATAAATAAAATTTTATTAATTTTAATTTTGAAAACCCTGTCTATTGAAACTAGACTAAAAGTATTATAGGTGGTATTTTATAAATTGTTCATGCATCGAAAAAACGAATTTATTATTATTATGTTTAATTAGATTAGTATCTAAGATTTCACTTCTTGATTTATTATTCTTTTAGTACTCCGGCCGGCCTCAAATGACATGTCAATTTTTTTAATATACAAAAAATTTAAAATTATCTCCGTATATTTCAAATTATTCAAAGTTAAAATAATTAATTAAAAAAAATGGTTGAAAGCCCCGTCTTATTAATTTGATTCTTAGAGTATTCATCCCAAATTTTCTATCTACATAATTTAAAATAAAAAAGATTCTTTATTAAATTTAGATATCTATTTTTCAATTCATTATCTACCAGCTACCTTATTTCTTCAATCTTGTAGGAGCTTCGTCAGACAGATACTCGAGAGCCTGGGAAAGACTGCATGACAGTCTTAACTGGTTAAAGGCCTTAAGTAAATTTTTAATATTTTTTTAAAAAATAATATTAATTTATTTTATATAAAATTTATTTTGTTGAGATGAATTTTTTTTTTTAATTTTATATTTAACCTTGATAATAATTTTTTTTGGGGATAAAATTATTAAATTATTTATTTTTATAAGATATTATTGAACATAAATAAAATTTTATTAATTTTAATTTTTAATTTTTTTATGATTTTATATTAACAAATATTATTAATAGTATCCAACAAGTTATTCATGTATTAAAAAAATATTTTGTTCATAACTAAGTATTGATTTTAATATGGATTTATTATTTCTATTTTTTTTCTAAAGTATTATTTTCTAAAGAAAATTTAATTAATTTTTCATTCAAATTTTCAAATGTTTTTTTTGAGATTTTATTTTAAAATTATTAACAAATATATAGTTTACATTTTGATGGAATAATGTGTTTTTAATATCCGAAATTAATTTGATGTTTAAAAAAAATTAATATACTATTTTGTATTAAATTGAATCCATAAAGAATCCTTATTTTTTGTTCTTATACGAAAGAGGAAGAAAAAACATAGAAAATAGATAATTAATTAGAAAGGAAAATGACATCTTTGAAAGTATCATTGATGAGAGAGAAGAACGAGATAAGATCAATGATTTAAGGAGAAAAAGAACGGGAGAAAAAAATCAATTATGTTTAAAAAAATTAAAACATACAATTAAAAAAATAATAATAAATAAAATTAGAATAATTTAAAATTAAAATTAAAATTAAAATTAAAATTTTTAAATTTATCTAAATTTAAGGTTGAATATTTTTTAAATATATATATAAATAATATAAATATAAAAATTTAGGGATTCCAACTATATTAGAAGGCATAGACCTAATGCATTAAATATGATCACTTAATATTATGTTAAATACATATGAGAAAATGAGAAAAGGGAATAAATTTATAGTGAAAAATTATCTTTCTTTACATTGTTTATTTTGATAAAGTGTCATTTTTTTATATATAGTATAATTTTATAAATAAAAAAGGTACATCTGTTATTTTTTTATTTATTATTTTTTGTTTGATTTTGAGATGATTAATTTTAATTTAAAATTATCTATTGATGAATTATGTTTATCTTTTCATCTAAAAATATATTTTAATGAAGTAAACTTTAGAAATTTTCTCCTAATTTTATTTTTAATTCTCTCAAATAAACGGACCGTAAATCTGGACAACGACATTCCAAGAAGGCTGCAGGAGGTACGATTGTCTAATACCAATATTTCTGAACAGATTCCAGAAACAATTGGGAACAATCAAAACTTGAGAGTTTTCCATTAGAAGGCAACTCCATTACAGGACAGATTCCAAGAACCATGGGTGATCTATGCAACTTGACAGAAATAGATCTGTCCTATAATAAACATCACCGGAAGGATTCCAGAGAGCTTGGGGAAGCTCGTCTTGCTGCAGGAGGTAAGCTTGTCTGATAACCTTATTTCTGGACAGATTCCAGAAACGATTGGGAATCTACAAAACTTAGAGTTTTGCATTTAGAAGGCAACTCCATTACAGGGCAGATCCCAAGAACCATGAGCGATCTGTGCAACTTGACAGAATTAAATCTATCCCAGAACAAAATAGATGGAGAGCTGACAGATTTGCTAGATGGTTTGTCTAGTTGTGCTCAGGGAACGCCTCTGTCATCCTTGAATGTTCAGGGCAACAACTTGAGCGGGAGCATCCCCACAAGGCTTGGCAAATTATCTCAAATACAGAATTTATACCTGTCGTCTAACTCATTCCAAGGCGACATCAACGAAACTCACTTTTCCAACCTCACCAATTTGTACCTTTTGAATATCTCTTCCAACTCCTTGAATGTGATGCTGTCGAGTGATTGGATTCCCCCGTTTACTCATGTCTTCTACATTGATATGAGCTATTGTCATCTACCTGCGTTTCCTAACTGGGGTCGGAACCAAACTAGCTTGTGATTTCTCTACTTGTCAAGCGTTGGACTGTCGGGAAATTTTCCAGTTTGGTTTTCCAATCTCGAGTTGGCCGCTGTTTACTTGGATTCCAACAACTTGACTGGTCCATTACCTCAATTGGGGTCTATAATTAGCTGGATCAATCTTTCCAATAACTCTTTTGTTGGCCCTATACCACTGAGTGTTAACCATGATAGTTCCCTCTACTTTTTGGTCGTTGTCGCATAACAAGCTCAATGGCAGTAGTCCTTCCTCCATCTGCAATCTGACTGCCCTCTTAACTCTCGAACTGTCTGATAACAACTTGACTGGGGAATTCCCCAATTGCAGCAACTCATATCCCAACGATCTGGTCTATTTACACTTGAACAACAACAAACTCTCTGGGAGATTTCCTTCTTTTCTGAAAAATTGTGGAAAGTTAACTATATTGGACATGGGCCAGAATAGATTTTCTCGTGAAATACCAACATGGGTCGGCAGCTATGAATTTCTGTTGATTTTTCGTTTGAGCTCAAATTCATTCACTGATGCCATTCCAGTTGATCCTGTCCGAAAGTCGATGAGAGGGATGTTGGGAGCGTGGTACTCCTGCTGATCTCTTGTGGATTTCGTCCCTGCCTGCAACATAAGCAGCGTCAGTGCCAAGGCAGGGAAGGGGTCCCCGGCGATGACCCTCCGACGCTCAAGTCAATCTCCGGCGAAGCAAGAAACAAGAAAAAAACAACGAGAACTATAGCGCAATAATAGAATTTGCGTGTAAAACATATCTCCGCCGATTTTTGGACCCCCTTTATATAGTGCCCCAGAAGCGCGCGTGCACGTTTCCCAAAACGAGCACACATCTCAAAGCTTTCCCTGAAAAGATGTGTCAGTAAAGTGTCCCTGACACAATACCTTAACGGGTCGAGCATATCTCTGAAGTGACAGTGGAAGCTTCCACCGTATGATCTTCTGTCTAACCATGCCGCTTGCAACACAAGCAGCGTTAGTGTCGAGCCAGGGAAGGGGTTCCTGACGATGGCCTTTCGACGCTCAAGTCAATCTCCGACGAAACAAGAAATAAGAAGAAGAAATGAGAACTGTAGCGCAACAGTAGAAATCGAGTGTAAAACATACTTCCGCCGATGCTTAGACCCCCTTTATATAGAGCCCCGGAAGTGCGCGTACACACTTCCCAAGGTGAGCATGCATCTCAAAGCTTTTCCTGAAAAGATGTGTCAGCAAAGTGTCCTTGATACAATACCTTAACGGGCCGAGCATATCTCTGAAGTGACAGTAGAAGCTTTCGCCGTACGATCTTCTGTCTGACCATGCCGCCTGTCAGCGGCACTAGCCCCAAAAGATATCCTGTTGTGTCCGTTGCTCGGTTGAGCGGAATGACCGCTCGGTCGGAATTCTATTATCCCTGTGTTGTCTGCTGTCACGCCGAGCGGGATAGCCACTCGGCTGAAAGTCCACTGTCCAAGTGTCATCCATTGTCGGGCCGAGTGAGATAGTCGCTCGGCAGGAGGCCTACTGTCCACATGTTCTATTGTGGGGCCGAATGGGATAGTCGCTCGGCGGGTAGCTCATTGTCCACGTGCTCGTCTGATGTCTAGTCTGCTGTTGGGCTAAGCGCTGTGTCGAAGATGGTGGGTCGGTGCTTAATCCCTGGTTGGAGTATACCTCGCCCGACCGGCCAACATCGTTCACCCGTTGACCGTCTTGCCTTTGACCTCCACCGTGGCAGTAGGATGGGGCCCCTCCTAATCATCGCATCTCAAGCCTCCCCTTCAAGTCTAGTCGAAGGAGGTTGTAGTCCGATTGACTGGACGATTATGTGAACAAGTTCCCTCCCGATCAGCCTTCGTTACTGTGTGGCCTCCGATTGGGATAGGCTTGATCCTCGTCGATCGACCTATTAAAGCTTGTCGAATGAGCATAAGTATGCTTTCTCGGTCTGATCGGCATGACAAAGGTTTGTACTTGTAAAAATTCTCCTTGAACTATGTCGGGTGAGCTCAATTCGGCTGACGTCATCCAGATTTCTTGGAAATCATGCAAATCCCTACGCATTAAGGCTGAACGCACTTCCATGCGTCATTAAATGTCGACCCATGGCAGTGCTCCATGTGTCGCACCCGCTGCCGTCGTACACCTGACGTGATAGGCGTGATGTGACATCTGGCGGTTTGAATTCAATGGTGAGATCTTGTCCTGGGTTTTCGCGACCTAAATCGGACGGTTCCGGTCGACCGAGCTCGAGCCTTATAAGGTCGCTGCGCCACTTCTCCTTCGTACATTTCACGTGTGAGTTCCCTGGTGTTCGAGTTCTTGCTTCCTTCGATCTCTGGCGATCTTCGGTGCTTCTTCTCAGGCGATCTCGGTTTTCCCGGTGACCCTTCTCTCGTAAGCTGTCTCCCCATCGCGTCTGCCTTTGATCTTTTTTCGGCCTTTCTCTTTGTTCTGGCGACATTCCACTGACATTTTTCTATCTTTTCGATCGCATTTCTTGCTCTTTGCGTATGTTTTTGCGATGGTAAGCTCTTCACAGCTGCTTGCTCCCTATCCCTAGACCCTGGTATACCTCCATGGAGTCCAAGTTTGATGGGGGTGATGCTGATAACCTGCGAGATATTTTTGAAATCCCTCCTGACCATCATATCATTTGCCTTCTTCGTCCGATCGACCTAATTCTCTACCGACCGTCTACCTTTGTTTTTTTCGATACCAATTTATCGTCGGTCTATGATTTGCTCTCCATCCTTGTATTCCGACGATTTGTAAATATTTTCTCATTTCCCTTCCTCAACTTGTGCTAAACTCCTTTCGGCTGTTTTGTGGAGTCATTATCCAATTCCGTCTGCACAACATTCCTCTTATCCTCCGGATCTTCCATTATCTTTATTACCCTAAACTGTCTGATCTGGGGACCTTTCTCTTCCAGTCGCGAGTCGGTTTGGTATTCTTTGACAAGATGTCGACCTCCAAAAAGTACTTGAAAGAGTATTTTTTTCTTTATGCGTCTTCCCAAGTTGCCAGACTTCTCGACCAGTTGGCAGCTCGAAGTGGCGCCTCAACCTCCTCTGAAAAGTTACAAGAGTTGATCAGACTACCTGAACGCAGCCTCCATGCTAGCCGGTCATAAATATGACATCCATAAGATATTGTTGGAGGGCGTCTTGTACATCTTCGGTTTAAGTCCGATCCGCACCCGATTGTCGCCCAGCCTAGGTACAAAGCTTCTTTAATTCCTCCTTTGATGCTAACTGATTTTTCCATTTTTTTTGTGGTCGAAGTCATGATGCAAGCATGTATGGCCGACAAGGCGAAGCTCAAGGATGCCACAACCAATGAGGTGGCCGTTGAAGAAATGGCGAGCCGAGGGTTGCAACCGGTCGGCTCCCACGAAGATCCGCTTGACATGAGCGAGGAGACGCTCGTGGTGGTGAGCGAAGGCGAGGCTAACCACGCGCCAAGCGGAGGAGTCACCCCGGTCTCACAGCCTCCAACTGAGCAACCCCCCATCATTCCCGTTGAGGAGCCATCGGGCTCGGCCTCCTCTGACATGCCACTGAACAGGGGCAAGAGGCACCGAGCTGAACCTTCATTGCATTCTGCCAGTTCGGTGGCGCAGTCGGTCGAGCGGGTCGAAACTTCGACCCCAACTCCGATTCAACAAACGACGACCTCCTTATCGTTCGATCGGACATCGTCCATTGCCAATCTACCCCAAGGGACTCTCCCCGCGTCGCCGGTGGCCTTCATGCCACCGACTTCAAGGCCCTCCAAGGTTTAGAAGTCCCGCATCCGTCCGGCGACGATGTCTCGCCCCTCGGGTCAGGCAACCTCGATGCAGTCGACCCCGAGCGATCAGTGTCATATCACTGTGATCCTCCATTTTCCCACCGAAGAGTACAGCGAGCCAAGTGCCAAGTATTAAGGCCCCGAGCACCAGATTATCACATAGGGGCCGCTCGTCAAAATCTGGGAGTACAGCGATGATGCCGCTGGGCGCTCTCGCGAACAGCCACACCCAAATATCCACCGGAGTAAGTACTTTGATGTAAGTTCATAATTTACCTCCGATCGACCCTCATGAACTCTTTTTTGCTTGTCCGTAATATTGGGTGGAGAGCCTGCCATGTGCCACAGGCTCGCATTTTTGGACGAGGAGATAAAACAACTGAAGGCGTCAAGTGGCCAATCCTCCGTCGCTCAGGAAAAGACAGCCGCCGAGGTGGCCAGACTCCAAGTCGCTCTAGAGAAGAGCGACAAGATGCACGAGGCCGAACGAGCCAAGAGCGTCGGGCAAGCCACCATGCTGGAGCGGTTGAATAAGCAGGTCACTACTTTTGATAATAAGATCGAGTCGATGAATGCGAGGAAGAACCGGGCCATCACCTACCTGGATGAGAAGAATAAGGAGGTCCGGGCTCTCACCCAGAAGTTGAAGGAGGTCGAAGATTTCCTTGTCATCGAGCGGAACAGCCGCTCGGCCGAAGAAACGCCCCTTTGCGGCCAAATCGCCTCCAAGATGCTGCACTAGCCGCCGCCAAGGATGAGTTGGAGGGCTCCCGAGCGGCATTGAGGATTTATCAGGATGTCGAGGGGAGTAGGTTCGAGGCCATGAAGCAAGCCTACATCCACTAGGACACATTCTGTGATAAAGTCACCGGTCGGGCCCTCTGAATGTTCGACTTAGCGATCGACGGGACCATCGATCAGCTTCGCGAGGGAGGCCACCTACCGGCCGATCTGACCAGTAATGTTATAAGCCGGGACAAGCTTACAGCCGCACTGCCCGATGACACTCTCGATTATCTCGAGTGAGGCAGAGCTCTGTAATCTATAATTCTCTAAGTTTTAATGAATGCTCATCCATTCGAATGACTTTTATTTTCTTGCATGTTTTTTCGACCCCTTTGATTTTGAAACGAACTCGCGGCCCTATGCCCCTTGCTTGTCTATAGTTGGTCCTCTTGGACGACCGACCCACTTCAAATTCAGTGGCGCACTAGTTCTATGCTCCGCCGCTCGATCCCCGGGGCACATTGATGAGCAGTGCTGAGCGGTCACCGTATTTTGCAGACTTGGGCCTTTGAGTAGCTGCTACTTGTCCTCTCACTGAGCCAAGTGTTTAAGGTCGTTGATTGACCGTTGGCAGAGGCAGGGGTTTAACGTCGCTGCTCGACGATTTGTCATAGACTCGAGTTTAAGGTCGCCACTCGACCACGAGGGGGACAAGAGTTGTTGGTTGCTACTCGGAATATCGTACCGGTTCCCCTGTACAAAAATTTTATACAAGTCCTGAACCTTTCCTAACAACCTATTATGTTCTTTAGAAATTAAATTAGGAATCATAAATAGAACTTAACATTATTGATTCCAAATTCAATTTATCTGTTCTTAGAGGTTTAGACTTGGATCACAAACGATGTTTAACATTATTAATCCAAATCCACCTATGTTACAAATTTGATTAAATATTTATTTCAGAGATCGGCTTCCAGGTTAAACATGGCGAGGCACTAGGCCTTCTTGGTTATGGGAGCATCCACCACTTCCTAGACAAAGTCTTTAAACGAAATTCAATATTTAATCTCCTTATAGTAACCCTAGGTTTAACCATTAAGAACAATCGAATGACAAGATCGAAAAAAACAAAAGAAACACAAACTTGAATCATAAATTCGAAACCTAGAATCGTTAGCCTCTTGTGTTTGGTATTTCAAAATCCGTACAAAAAAAACTAGTATGATGCGGAACAAGACAACTAGTTATACCTTTCTTTGTAGCTAATAAACATCACGATCTTCTATCGTATTCCTCTTCTTATCTCGGACGTCATGTGGGTGACGATCTACAGAGATGAGAATCCACCCAAGCTTCCTTCTTCTCCAAGCAAGTTTCGGCCACCAACAATCTTCAAGAGATGAAGAGCTTTCGGCTACCAACCAAGCTCCAAGGGATGCTAAGAAACAAAGCCTCCTGTCTCTCCTTCTTCCTCTAACAAGATCCGGCCACCACCAAGCTCCTTGAGATGAAGATGCCGCTGGCCACACAAGGAAGAAGAATAGGAGAGGAAGAGGAGGAGAAGGGTCGGCCACCACAAGGAAGAGAAGAGAGGAATACTAGATGATATGTTGTATTGAGGTGAGACACCTCTACCCTCTCTTTTATATTCATTGGTCTTGGAAAATAAGGAAAGTTTTAATAAAAACTTCCTTATTTTCCTTGCCATAGAAAGGAAAATTAAAAAAAATTCCTTTTCTTCTATCAATGTGGCCAACCCCTACAACTCCTCCAAACAAGGAAAGTTTTAAACACAAAATTAAAACTTCATAATTTGTTTCCGGAAATTTTTAAAATAAAAATTTCTCTTTAAAATTCTCTTCATGGTTGGTTATAAAAGGAAACTTTTATAAATTAAAATCTCTCTATTAAAACATATGGATGATTTCAATAAGGAAAATTTTCTCCAAAATTAAAATCTTCCCTTCAATCTACAATAAGGAAAGATATCAAACCTTTCTCTTAATCCTTTGTAGAAAGCTATAAAAGGAAAGATTTAAATTTTAAAACTCTTTTTTAAAACCATGAGGATGGTTACAAAAAAGGAAAGTTTTATAAAAAATAAAATATTCCTTTTAACTACAAATAAGGAAAGATATCAAACCTTTCTCTTAATCTTTTGTAGAAAGCTATAAAAAGAAATATTTAAATTTTAAAACTCTCTTTTAAAACCATGAGGATGGTTACAAAAAAGGAAAGTTTCATCAAAAATTAAAATCTTCCTTTTAACTACAAATAAGGAAAGATATCAAACCTTTCTCTTAATCTTTTGTAGAAAGTTATAAAAGGACAGATTTAAATTTTAAACTCTCTTTTAAAACCATGACTTCCACATAAGGAAAGATTTTAAAATAAACTCCTTTTATTTTTTATGTGGCCGGCCACCTAAGCTTGGGCTCCAAGCTAGGGCCGACCGGCTACCACTTGGTCCATCCAAGGCTTATCTTGGCCGGCCCTTGCTTGGGCTCCAAGCTTGGCTTGGCCGGCCACCTAAGGATGGGTAAGAAGGTGAGTATAGGTGGGTATAAGACTTTATAAATAAGAGGCTATGATAGGGATCGAGAGAAGGAATTGGTTTTGGTCTCCCGATGAACTTGAGTTTCCCGTGCTCGCCCCGAACACCCAACTCGAGTTCATCAATAATAACTTATACTACTAAAGAGTTATTATTGAACTACTGCACCAATCCCATATTACTATATGAGCTCCTTCTTATCATGAGTGTGTTAATCTCCCTATGTTTAAGATATCGAATGCCCACTAATTAAATGAGTTACTGACAACTCACTTAATTAATATCTAGCTCCAAGAGTAGTACCACTGAACCTTATCGTCATGTCGGATTAAGTCCACCTGCAGGGTTTACATGACAATCCTTATGAGCTCCTTTTGGGGATATTATCAACCTAGATTACTAGGGCAGTTTCATTCTATAATCAACAACACACCATATAAATAATACTATTTCCTAACTTATCGGGCCTATTGATTTATCGAACTAAATCACACCCTTTGTTAAATTAAAGAAATGAATATTGAGTATATGTGCTCATTATTATATTATGATTAAGAGCACACGCTTCCATAATAACAAAGGTCTTGTTCTTTTATGCAGTCAGTATAAAAAGAACTTACCTTAAATGGTCCTACTCAATACACTCAGAGTGTACTAGTGTAATTTTATAGTCAAAATAAATTAATACCAACTTACACTACGACTATTCCAATGGTTTGTTCCTATCTATCTTAGTCGTGAGCTACTATTTATAAATTATAAGGAACTGATAACATGATCTTCTGTGTGTGACACCACACACCATGTTATCTATGATATAAATTAATTGAACCACTACACTTAACATATAAATGTAGACATTTGACCAATGTGATTCTTATTTCTAAATAAATGTTTATACAAAAAGCTAGGCTTTTAGTATACATTCCAACAACGTTGCCGCTAGATGATTTGACGAAGACTCGGGTTTAAGGTCACCGCTCGACCGCTGATGGAGACAAGTGTTTAACGTCACCACTCGACAGGTTGACGAAGACTCAGGTTTAAGGTCGTCGCTCGATCGCTGATGGAGACAAGGTTTTAACGTCGTTGCTTGACGGTCGGGAGAGGCAAGGTTTTAACGTTGCCGCTCAATGGTTTGTTGTAGACCCATGTTTAATGTCGCCGCTCGACGATTTGTTGTAGACTTGTGTTTAACGTCGCCGATCGATGATTGGTGGAGACAAGGTTTTAATGTCGCCGCTCGATAGTTGGTGGATACAAGATTTTAACATCACCGCTCGACGGTTGGTGGAGATGAGAGTTTAATGTCGCCGCTCGACGATTAGTGGAGACAAGAGTTTAACGTTGCCGCTCGATGATCCATGGAGACAAGGTTTAACGTCGCCGCTTGACGATCTATGCTGACTCGCGTTTAATGTAAAATACCGGAAAAAAATGGCGAATAATGATAAGGAAATTTTCTGGAATTTTTAGAAATTTTTCGGGAAATTTTTCGGAACTCGTATGAGAGACTTTACGGGGATAAAAAGGGGCCCAGGAAAGCCTGTTGAGGCTACCCATTTAAGTGAGGAAAAGTTATTATTATTTTTTTTTCCTCTTTTCCTTTTTCTTTTTGTTTAATTCCTTCCTCTCCCCGCCGAACCCGGGCGTGCCCCAAACCTCCCCGCGTGCCATTTCTCTTCTCCTCCGCCGAACTCATCCCGAGCCCTAACCTCCTAGTGCCGGCGGCTTCCTTCTCCTTTGTCCTTGCCCAATCGCCGGCGAGCACGAGCCACCGCCGGCCGAGCCGCTCCTCATCCCTAGCGCCGGACTCTTCTTCTTCTTCTCCCTGATCTGCCCTAACTGCTCCACCAACCGGCGCCACTTCTCTTCTCTCTACTCTGTGCAGCGCCGACGCCGACGCTGATCATTGATGCTTGCCGGCAGCCGATTTCCTTCCTCCTCCGGCCGTGCGAGCACAAGGGATGCAGATCCCTTGCCGGCAGGGTACCATCTGCCCTTTGCCCTAGCTTTCTCTCCTCTGCCGCCCCTCTTCTTGTCCTCAGCACCGTGCGCCGCCGCCCTGGTTGACTCGGTGCCCTAGATCGCCGTAAAACCAGAAGCTGGAGAAGATGACAACAAGCGACAGTAATTTTGACAGTGGGATTGAAGGTGTTGGTGATCAGTAAGGTTAGTAGATGGATTATGGAAGTAGGATATATTTGAATGCCTTGTTGAATTCTTGATCTCCGTTATTGATCTTCATACGTGATATGTTCAGTGAAGATTTTCCTACTGTGGGTTAGAAATCACGGCTGTGAGGAAGAGTTCCAACCAAGCATTTGTGCGTTGTGGGGAAGACGTTAGCAAGGAGGTCTTGCTGTGGTATACTTTGTTTCCAGTAGCAACTAGTTCACCTTATTCTGTGATCAGCACTGACGATTGAAAAGGTAAGATGAATAGATTTGGTTGGAATTAGGTTATGGTTGGACTAGTGATTTTCATTCCTTGATATGATCCGTGATCTCCATTCGTGATCTTATGGTTGATTTTTGACCAGAAGGGGAGAATCCAGCAAGGTGGTTTTCGCGCTGAGGTGTTCTTGTCCAGCATACAGTTGCAGCTCTTCAATTGTGGATCAACCACAATTCATCTGTTGAGGTGAGTTTTGTACTAAGGATTAGGGTTTCAGCAAATCTGTTGCTGTATGATTGTAGTTTAGTTACAGATTTAGATTCATTGGTAATCATTTACTTGGGGAATTGTTAAGGTGGATTATATTAACAGAAAATGATTATCAAGTGTTGGGTGGATTTTTGGAAGAAAATGATGAGATTGTTAGATTGGATTTATTGAGGTTTTGGCTTGCATTATCTGATCTACGATAAACCTAAGTGATTGATTGTATATTTATTTCAGGTTCTGATTTGAGACTAGAGCTCTGGTTAGAGGACACACGATCTACATTTGAGGCAGGTACCTCTTGACTTATCATTTATGATATTGTCATTTGGATATGCATAGTATTTTATAACTACGAGCAATGAACATGTTTGCCTTTGGTATGTCACTGTTTGATATCCATAGCATGTTAGGTTTGTCGCCTGTTATATCATGTGATTTATTGTCATGAGTACTGTATTACCATGAGTATCTTAGTTTCTAGAATAAGTGATATACCATGTTTTACTGAGGTTAGGACTAGGTTCTGGACTTTTGGTTTCAGTCATGTATATCGAGACTGTCTGATACTTAGGTTTTATGCCATGACTGGCTTGTGTACCTCTATTTGTATATCATATATGATTCGTGTACCTAGACCTTGATTCTTGATATGTGCATATTGTTGGTACATATGTTATGGAAGGAGATATGTTTAGGATCTAGGTTGCTATACCATAGAGGACCTGTATGCCCTAGATCCGTGGATTGACCATCGCTTTTACAGTACCCATTTTGTATATATGGATATGGTTATGTTGATAAGTTTTTGTTATGCATAGTGACATGCATCATGATTACATGCTGTACGATTGTCGGCTCCACTATGGTTGAGCCCATCACCAGTTACATGTACTGCACACACCCCCACTCATGGTTTAGTGGTATATCAGGCAGGTGTGTGACGGTTCTGCTGTTTGGCTCCGTTGGTCATATGACCCAGCGTGGTAGCCGGTAGTCAGTTCCGCTCTGTTTGGCTCCGTTGGACTCTGTTTGGCTCCGTTGGTCAGGTGACTCAGCGTGGTAGCCGGCAGAGATACCTCCCCGTCATCGTGTACCGGGAGTTGAGAGCATTGAGCTCCCCCATTTATGATTTGGGGTCACAGGACAGGAGTACTCCGACAGCATCCCGTCCACTCGGTCACTCATCAGGAGCAGTGACGACAGAGTGCACGGTTGTCATAGCCCTACCCACTCGGTCTCGCCATTTGTGTGTGAGAGGACTGACTGGCGTCAGGGGTGACCAGGACGCATCATTAGCATCATATGCATTGATGTATTTATATTATTGTGATTGTGTTTGCTGCATTTGGTTGCTGCATTTTGGTTGGATGCATACCTTTGACCTGCATACAGGATTATTGACACTTTCGGTTTGACGACCCTTTTGTCTGGATAGGAGTTCCTGGTGAGTACAGCTTCCTCAGTTACCTTTCAGTTTTGCATATTCCCTATATATATGATTAGGAAGCTGTATTCCATGTTTGTTGCTGTTAGATATATCTTACTACTCAAGTCCATTGGTATTCGCTGAGTTGTTGAACTCACCCCCGTTGATACTATCTTTTTCAGGTACCAGGTTATTTATGGTGTCGCTTGGAGCATCCTGTCTGCTGGTCCCCACGTCACATCAGAAGACTTATCGGTTTCACGTATGTTTTGTTTGTTTTATGTATCAGTTTGTTTAGCTCTGTACTCTGGTTTTATTTTTGGAGTGTTGACGTTGTTATGTGGTGTTTTGTATTTATGTTATTGGTTGTGTAAGTCTAGCCGGCTAGCAGTTTTGTGTTTTGGTTTTGGTACAGCGGAGTGGGCTACTTTATTTTTAACTGCGTGGTTGTGTCAGCCAGAGGCTGAATTTGATATTAACTGCGTGGTGTTTGTTTTCTTTTATTGTTATTATTCTAGCCGCATGTGGCTGAGGTATATAGTGCTTGTAGAAAAGTTTCAGATTGTCCGCCGTACAGGGGAGATGCTGCCGAAATTTCTTCGGACAGAGACTCCTCTGGGCTTGACAATTTAGTGGTATCAGAGCCGGTATACGATACTTGCTATGTGTTTTGGATTTTTGAGATTTATCTGATATCAATTTATTTGGTATCAGAGATCGGCTTACGAGTCTTATTTTCCCGGTGTTTCGGATTTTCTGTTTTGGTCTTCTCGATGTGACTTTTCGGGTTTTGGGACCTGGCAGCAGCAGGACATCTCCAAGCTATAGGAGGTATGTTGGTATACTGTTATCCTACATTCTTGTTAGTATATGCACCGTTGACTATTATAGTTTGTGACATGTATTAGCACTCTTACTAGTACCTGTCTAGTTGAGATAGTAGATATTTTATGTATTAGGTAAAACCCTGATGATGATCGACCTTGATAGAATTTAAGGGTTACAGTTTCTGGTGATTTATCATATCATACACCAGTAGTTTTTAGCTTATGTTATTACTAGTTGGTAAGAAGATTGAGGCACATACCAGCCTCTGCTTTTATTAGCTGGGTAGTGGATAGTATCTATATCTTTATGTTGACCTAGCCAGTAGTATACCAGGTTATCTTAGTTAATTTCATCCGTAGATAATTGATTTACTCTTGTTAGATCGGTCAGTAGAAGATAGATTGATGTTTGTTGACTTGGGTAGTCGTGATCGATTTACCTTAGATGCTTGTAGAGGCTTTATTTATTCTTGATTAGTTAGTAGATGACCGATTAGTTTTGTTGATCCGATCAGTAGGGGATTGACCTACTTTACTTTTAGATGTTTGAATCTTGGGATATTCGTGCTTAGTTGGATATCTTGAGCACATCGAGTACCTAGCTTATACTGACGTGGGAAAGGATTGAATTAGCCATATACTAATGACGACTTGGTCAGTCGATAGAGGATCGATGTATCCTATTCCATGAGTACTTTAATTTTGGACTGTATGTACCTAATTGGATAACTTAGAAGGTGGCGTAGGGTTTGTGTGGTAGATTGGATTTAAAATATGTTGATTATGCATATTTATGTGGTGTGTAGATATGATTGTTATGAGTTGAAGGAGTTCTATGATGGATAGTTCATTTGCAGATAGTGTGGGTATTTCCATCTTGATGTGGTTATTATAGGTTCTTTGTGGATCATAGCTATTTAGTTAGCTGTACGTGCCTGATTGACATGTGGGAGGTATTATACTGAATATACCTGAGTTGTGTATATGTTTGGTGTACAATAATTGGAGGATTATGTCGATTATACCTATGTTGTGTGTGCACGTGTGCCAGGTGTATTGTTGGTAGTATCATGAGGATTCTACTTATGTTGAATGCAGGATGTGGAGTGTCTGCATTATGTCATTTGTTGGACTACCTTGTCAACCCATTTTCTTATCAGCGGGTGACCCACTACGATATTGATTGAGTTGACTATAGATTTGATTTGCTTACTGGGTTGTTATACCCTAGGCTACCCACAGTGATTTGTGGTAGAGAGATCTCGTGCAGTCTCTAGCTGGATAGTTAGGTGCATTGGGCACTTATGTATTGTTTATGGTGGAGCGTTGCTCCCACATGTTATGGATCGTTTGTGGTGGAGTGTAGCTCCCACATATTATTGTTTGTTTGTGGTGGAGCGTTGCTCCCATATATTACGGATTGTTTGTGGTAGAGCGTTGCTCCCACATATGTGGTATTTCGTGTGATGGAGCATTGCTCTCGCACTAGAGGATCTATTCTTTGGTGATTATATATCGTTGGTGATCAGATTCCTGATTTATTGTTGAGGATCTTATGGTTAGGAATGTCTGTGATACGGACATTATGTGTCTTGGTTTTACCATTAGTGCTTGCGGTGCCCTAGATATTATCATGGACTCGATGATTGGGGTATCCCTAGAATGTTTGGATCAGTTTCCATTGTCTTTGTTGACGATGTTGTGATTTATTACGGATTTGAGGTGAGTCACGTACACTACCTTGTACATGATCTGGAGCTAGTCGCCATTATTTTTGCCATGAAGATTTGGCGACATTATTTATATGACGTTACATTTGAGATTCTCACTGACCATAAGAGTCTCAAATATCTATTTTACTTAGAAGGAACCTAATCTCCAACAGAGGAGATGGATGGAGTTCCTGAAGGATTTTGATTGTACCATTAGCTATCATTTGGGGAAAAGCTAATGTGGTTGTCGTTGTACTTAGATGGAAGTCTAAAGGGACTTTAACTTGCCACCGTGTTGTGGTCACAAACTTGATTCAAGGTTTCTCCGATTTGGGCCTTGAGGGGTAAGGACAGACAGAGCAGGGTATTCTAGTTACCATGGTTGCTCAATCGTTGATCAGGACGAGGATACGAGAGCCCTAGGCTGCTGATCAGTATTTGCAGTTTATTTGCAGCCAGATAGCTTCCGGGTAGCAGACCGAGTTCACACGAGACGAGGAGGGTGTTATACACTTCCGAGGCAGATTATGCGTACTTCAGTCTCATCCGGTCTTATAGAAGTTACTTCCGGAGGCTCATCGCTCTCGATTTACGATCCACCCAGGCGGTAATCGTATGTACCGAGATTTGAGACGTTCTTATTGGTGGAACGGTATGAAGAAAGACATCGCGAAATTTGTAGCGAGATGTCTGGTTTGTTAGCAGGTGAAATATGAGTACCAGATACCTGTCGGATTATTTTAGTGGATTCCTATTTCCTGAGTGGAAATGAGAACACATTACTATGGACTTTGTGGTAGGTTTGTCGAGGACACAACGAGGCCATGACGCGATTTGGGTAATCGTTGATCGATTAACCAAATCCGCGCACTCGTTAGCGATCCGGAAGACTGATTTCCTGAATCGATTGGTAGATCTATTTTGCCGGGAGATCATCAGATCACGTGATGTTCCGTTGACTATTATTCGGATAGAGACTCCGATTCACGTCTCGTTTTTGACAGAGTCTGCAGCAGACCTTGGGCACGCAGCTCTGTTTCAATACAGTTTTCCATCTTCAGACAGATGGATAGTCACAGCGGACCATTCAGACTCTAGAGGACTTGCTGAAGTCATGTGTATTGGATTTTCGGAGGCAGTTGGGAGGACCATTTGCCATTGGTAAAGTTCGCCTACAACAACGGTTTGCATTCGACTATCCAAATGCCACCGTTGAAGTGTTGTATGGTAGGCCTTGTCGGACACCCACCCTCTGGATGAGGTTGGGAAGGCCTAGTTGTTGGGACCTCATAGAGCCTAGCATGAGGCAGAGTTGGTCCGTACTATTAGACAAAGGATGTCAGAGGTATAAGACTGCCAAAAGAGTTAGGTAGACCAGAGTCGGAGACTCTAAGAGTTCTTTATTTGCGACCATGTATTTCTACGAGTTTCACCCACGAAAAGGGTGAAGAGATTGGCCTCAGAGGTAAGTTAACTCTGCGATACATTGGACCTTTCCAGATCTTGGAAAGGGTTGGAGTGGTAGCTTACCGGTTGGCACTACCACCGTCCCTGGCAGGAGTCCACGATGTATTCCACGTATCTATGCTGAGGAGATACGTACCTGACCCGACGCATGTGCTGACAGATATCTCAGTTCCAGTTCAGCCTGACGTTACTTATGAGGAGGTTCCGGTACAGATTCTGGACCGGAAGGAACGTCAGTTGCGGAACAAGACTATCCGGCTGGTTAAAGTCGGATGGCAGAATCATTCGGACGAGGAGGCTATTCGGGAGCTCGAGGATACTATCCGAGCTCGATACCCCATTTTTCATTTGAGATATGTGATTTTATTTACCGTTCAGCATTTATACGCGTTACTTGTTGTTGGTATTTGCTGATGGTAGATAACGAAATTTGGGGACCAAATTTTTTTTAGTGGGAGAGAATGTAAAATACCGGAAAAAAATGGCGAATAATGATAAGGAAATTTTCTGGAATTTTTAGAAATTTTTCGGGAAATTTTTTGGAACTCGTATGAGAGACTTTACGGGGATAAAAAGGGGCCCAGGAAAGCCTGTTTAGGCTACCCATTTAAGTGAGGAAAAGTTATTATTATTTTTTTTCCTCTTTTCCTTTTTCTTTTTGTTTAATTCCTTCCTCTCCCCGTCGAACCCGTGCGTGCCCCAAACCTCCCTGCGTGCCATTTCTCTTCTCCTCCGCCGAACTCATCCCGAGCCCTAACCTCCTAGTGCCGGCGGCTTCCTTCTCCTTTGTCCTTGCCCAAGCGCCGGCGAGCACGAGCCACCGCCGGCCGAGCCGCTCCTCATCCCTAGCGCCGGACTCTTCTTCTTCTTCTCCCTGATCTGCCCTAACTGCTCCACCAACCGGCGCCACTTCTCTTCTCTCTACTCTGTGTAGCGCCGACGCCGACGCTGATCATTGATGCTTGCCGGCAGCCGATTTCCTTCCTCCTCCGGCAGTGCGAGCACAAGGGATGCAGATCCCTTGCCGGCAGGGTACCATCTGCCCTTTGCCCTAGCTTTCTCTCCTCTGCCGCCCCTCTTCTTGTCCTCAGCACCGTGCGCCGCCGCCCTGGTTGACTCGGTGCCCTAGACCGCCGGAAAACCAGAAGCTGGAGAAGATGACAACAAGCGGCAGTAATTTTGACAGTGGGATTGAAGGTGTTGGTGATCAGTAAGGTTAGTAGATGGATTATGGAAGTAGGATATATTTGAATGCCTTGTTGAATTCTTGATCTCCGTTATTGATCTTCATACGTGATCTGTTCAGTGAAGATTTTCCTACTGTGGGTTAGAAATCACGGCTGTGAGGAAGAGTTCCAGCCAAGCATTTGTGCGTTGTGGGGAAGACGTTAGCAAGGAGGTCTTGCTGTGGTATACTTTGTTTCCAGTAGAAACTAGTTCACCTTGTTCTGTGATCAGCACTGACGTTTGAAAAGGTAAGATGAATAGATTTGGTTGGAATTAGGTTATGGTTGGACTAGTGATTTTCATTCCTTGATATGATCCGTGATCTCCATTCGTGATCTTATGGTTGATTTTTGACCAGAAGGGGAGAATCCAGCAAGGTGGTTTTCGCGCTGAGGTGTTCTTGTCCAGCATACAGTTGCAGCTCTTCAATTGTGGATCAACCACAATTCATCTGTTGAGGTGAGTTTTGTACTAAGGATTAGGGTTTCAGCAAATCTGTTGCTGTATGATTGTAGTTTAGTTACAGATTTAGATTCATTGGTAATCATTTACTTGGGGAATTGTTAAGGTGGATTATATTAACAGAAAATGATTATCAAGTGTTGGGTGGATTTTTGGAAGAAAATGATGAGATTGTTAGATTGGATTTATTGAGGTTTTGGCTTGCATTATCTGATCTACGATAAACCTAAGTGATTGATTGTATATTTATTTCAGGTTCTGATTTGAGACTAGAGCTCTGGTTAGAGGACACACGATCTACATTTGAGGCGGGTACCTCTTGACTTATCATTTATGATATTGTCATTTGGATATGCATAGTATTTTATAACTACGAGCAATGAACATGTTTGCCTTTGGTATGTCACTGTTTGATATCCATAGCATGTTAGGTTTGTCGCCTGTGACGTATCCGTGCTTATATCATGTGATTTATTGTCATGAGTACTGTATTACCATGAGTATCTTAGTTTCTAGAATAAGTGACATACCATGTTTTACTGAGGTTAGGACTAGGTTCTGGACTTTTGGTTTCAGTCATGTGTATCGAGACTGTCTGATACTTAGGTTTTATGCCATGACTGGCTTGTGTACCTCTATTTGTATATCATATATGATTCGTGTACCTAGACCTTGATTCTTGATATGTGCATATTGTTGGTACATATGTTATGGAAGGAGATATGTTTAGGATCTAGGTTGTTATACCATAGAGGACCTGTATGCCCTAGATCCGTGGATTGACCATCGCTTTTATAGTACCCATTTTGTATATATGGATATGGTTATGTTGATCAGTTTTTGTTATGCATAGTGACATGCATCATGATTGCATGCTGTGCGATTGTCGGCTCCACTATGGTTGAGCCCATCGCTAGTTACATGTACTGCACACACCCCCACTCATGGTTTAGTGGTATATCAGGCAGGTGTGTGGCGGTTCTGCTGTTTGGCTCCGTTGGTCATATGACCCAGCGTGGTAGCCGGTAGTCAGTTCCGCTCTGTTTAGCTCCGTTGGCATTTAGTGTAGCAGCGTAGTAGCCGGCAGACGGTGGACTCTGTTTGGCTCCGTTGGTCAGGTGACTCAGCGTGGTAGCCGGCAGAGATACCTCCCCGTCATCGTGTACTGGGAGTTGAGAGCATTGAGCTCCCCCATTTATGATTTGGGGTCACAGGACAGGAGTACTCCGACAGCATCTGACCTGAGGGATATTGCACCAACAGTTGTCATAGCCCTACCCACTCGGTCTCGCCATTTGTGTGTGAGAGGACTGACTGGCGTCAGGGGTGACCAGGACGCATCATTAGCATCATATGCATTGATGTATTTATATTATTGTGATTGTGTTTGCTGCATTTGGTTGCTGCATTTTGGTTGGATGCATACCTTTGACCTGCATACAGGATTATTGACACTTTCGGTTTGACGACCCTTTTGTCTGGATAGGAGTTCCTGGTGAGTACAGCTTCCTCAGTTACCTTTCAGTTTTGCATATTCCCTATATATATGATTAGGAAGTTGTATTCCATGTTTGTTGCTGTTAGATATATCTTACTACTCATGTCCATTGGTATTCGCTGAGTTGTTGAACTCACCCCCGTTGACACTATCTTTTTCAGGTACCAGGTTATTTATGGTGTCGCTTGGAGCATCCTGTCTGCTGGTCCCCACGTCACATCAGAAGACTTATCGGTTTCACGTATGTTTGTTTGTTTTATGTATGAGTTTGTTTAGCTCTGTACTCTGGTTTTATTTTTGGAGTGTTGACGTTGTTATGTGGTGTTTTGTATTTATGTTATTGGTTGTGTAAGTCTAGCCGGCTAGCAGTTTTGTGTTTTGGTTTTGGTACAGCCGAGTGGGCTGCTTTATTTTTAACTGCATGGTTGTGTCAGCCAGAGGCTGAATTTGATATTAACTGCGTGGTGTTTGTTTTCTTTTATTGTTATTATTTCAGCCGCATGTGGCTGAGGTATATAGTGCTTGTAGAAAAGTTTCAGATTGTCCGCCGTACAGGGGAGATGCTGCCGAAATTTCTTCGGACAAAGACTCCTCTGGGGCTTGACATTTAAGGTCACTGCTCGACTGTTGATATAAACTCGTACACCCGGGTTTAAGGTCGCCGCTCGATCGTCGAGGGAGATGCCCTTAAGAGGCCTTTACTTTTTTTATTCAAACTTTTCATTGTATTCGACAAACATACAATAGATACAAAGTACATTATTCACTTGTGCATCTCTCATCCAGCCCTATAGGGTTGAAGATGGTTCATGCTCCATGGCCTCTCGAGCTGCCTTCCCTCTTCATCCTCTAAATAGTAGGCACCTGAACAGAGCTTCTACATGACCTTGAACGGTCTTGCCCATGGTGCCTCGAGCTTGGCGACGTCTCCGATCGGCTTCACTTTCTTTCAAACGAGGTTTCTGACCTGGAAGGACCTCGGGATCACTCGCCGGTTGTAGTTCTACTTCATTCGCTATCGGTACGCCGTTAGCCACACGACAACTTTTGCCCGTGCTTCATCCACGAAGTCGAGCTCCATCAGCCTTCGCTCAATGTTCCCCTCGTCGTAGGACTGCACCCGATCGGATTCCACTTTGACATCCACGGGGACCACTACTTCGCTGCCGTATACCAACTGAAATGGGGTTACGCCGGTCACCTCCTTCGGAGTTGTGTGTAGATCCCACAACAGACTTGGGAGCTCGTCGACCCAGCTGCCTCCCATGTGGTCGAGCCGAGCACACAAGATTTTGAGGATCTCCCGATTGACAACTTCGGCTTGCCCGTTGCCCTGAGGGTAAGCTACCGAGGTGAAGGATTGTTGGATGTCATAGCCTTCACACCACTATCTCAGCTCCCGTCTGGCGAACTTTCTTCCATTTTCGGACACGAGTTGACGTGGGATTCTGAACTGTGAAATGATGTTCTTCCAAATAAATTTGGTGACCATCTGCTCGGTGATTCTTGCAAGCGGCTCGGCTTCTACCCAATTCGAGAAGTAGTCCACCACAATGAGCAGAAACTTTCGCTGACCAGTAACCATAGGGAAAGGCCCGACGATGTCCATGCCCCATTGGTCGAACGGGAATGATACCGTGGACGCTTTCATTTCCTCGGTCGGTCGGTGCGGCATGTTGCGATACTTCTGGTAGGACAGACATGTGGCCACCATTAGAGCGACGCCCTCCTGGAGGGTTGGCTAAAAATACCCGACCAGAAGAATCTTTCAGGCTAATGCATGACCGCTCGGATGACCTCCACAAGAGCCGTGGTGCACCTCCTTCAGGATGTACTCGACGTCTTCTGGTCCGACGCACTTGAGGAGGGGCTGGGATAAGACTCTCTTGTAGAGCTGGTTGCCAATCAAAGTGAACCGGTCGACCCTGTTTTTCAGTAAGTGGGCTTCTTCCGGATCGACAGGTACAGCTCTCGACTACAAAAACTCCATCAGGGTTATTCTCCAGTCACTCAGGAAAATTACTCCCTCAATTTGGTCGATGTGCACCACAAACGAGACTTGTTCGATCGGCTGACCGATGACGATCGACGCTAGAGAATGTTGGTACGGGAAGCATCCGACGATCGAACCGGTGTTTCAATTATGTCAAAGGGTTCAAGTTAAGTTGGTTTGTTATCTAATGTGCTTGAATGAGCTTTGCAGGAAAGTCCTAAGTGTCCTTAGGCAAAAGTCCTAGCTGCGGTTAGGTAGGTGGAAAACCCTAAGGGGTGGTAACCCTAGGTCCTAGGGGTGGTAACCTTAGGTGGAGAAAATCCTAAGGGGCGGTAACCTTAGGTCCTAGGGGGTGGTAACCCTAGGTGGAGAAAAATCCTAAGGGGCGGTAACCTTAGGTCATAGGGAGTGGTAACCCTAGGTGGAGGAAAACCCTAAGGGACGACAACCTTAGGTCCTAGGGGGAGTAACCCTAGGTGGTGGAAAACCCTAGGGGGTGGTAACCCTAGGTCCTAGGTGTTGGTTAGTCCTAGGAAAACGTACCGATTCCACTGTATAAAAATTTTTGTACAAGTGTCGAACCTTTCCTTAAATAACCTATTGTGTTCTTTAGAAGTTAAATTAGGAATCACAGACGGAACTTAACATCATTGATTCCAAATTTAACTTATCTGTTCTTAATGGTTTAGATTTGAATCGCAAGCGGAACTTAATATTATTGATTCAAATCCACCTATGTTATTAATTTCATTAAATATTAATTTCCAAAATTGACTTCCAGGACTGCATAGCGAGGCACATGACCTTCTTGGATATGGGAGCAACCACCACCGCCTAGACAAAGCCTTTTAAGGAAAGCTAATATTTAATTTCCTTAAATAACTCTAGGTTAACCAAAAAGAATAATCGAATCACAAATTCGAAAAACAAAACAAAAAGAAACACATCTTCGAAACAAATCCGAAAATCTAGAATCTAATGCCTCTTGTGTTTGGAATTCATACAAAAGAAATACAACTAGTATGATGCGGAAATTAATTACTAATTATACCTTCCTTTGTATGCAACGACCTCTTGATCTTCTACCGTATTCCTCTTCTAACCTCGGACGTTGTGTGGGAAACGATCTTCCAAGATGAGAACCACCAAGCACCTTCTTCTTCCTTATAGGTTTCGACCACCAAGATATCTCCATGAAAAGATGAGGTTCGGCCACCACCAAGCTCCAAGGGATGCTAGGAAACAAAACCTCCTCCTTCTTCTTCTTCCTCAAGTAAAATCCGGCCACCAACCATGCTCCTAGAGAAGTTGTCGCCGGCCACAAGAAGAAGAGAAGAGGGAGAAGCTAGGGCCGACCACCAAAGAAGAAAAGAGAGGAAGAATAGAATAGAGTCGTTAGCCATGAAGACACATCTACCCCCTCTTTTATAATCCTTGGTCTTGGCAAATAAGGAAATTTTAATAAAAACTTCCTTAATTCTTTTGCCATGAAAAGGAAAATTTAATTAATTAAAAATCAATTTTATTTTCTCAATTCATATGGCCGGCCACCACAAGCTATAAACAAGGAGAGTTTTAATTAATTAAAACTTCATAATTTGTCTCCAGAAATTTATAAAAATTTCTCCAATAATTTTAATCCCTTCATGATTAGTAAAAAGGAAATTTTATAAATTAAAATCTTTCTTTTAAACATGTGGATAATTTTCAAAAAGGAAAGTTATCTATAAAAATTAAAATCTCTTTTCAATTTACAAATAAGGAAAGATATCAAATCTTTTCTTAATCTTTTGTAGAAACTAATAAAAGAGAATATTTAATTTTTAAACTCTCTTTTAAAACATGAACATGGTTAAAAAAGGAAAGTTTTCTCAAAATTAAAATCTCCTTTCAATCTACAAATAAGGAAAGATTTCAAATCTTTTCTTAATCTTTTGTAGAAAGCTATAAAAGGAAAGATTTAAATTTTAAACTCTCTTTTAAAACTATGATATCCACATAAGAAATAATTTTAATAAAAATTCCTTTTAATTTTCTAGTGGTCGGCCACCTAAGCTTGGGACCCAAGCTTTGGCCGGCCACCAACTTGGCTCAACCTTTGGGTCTTGGCCGTCCCTAGCTTGGGTTCCAAGCTAACTTGGCCGACCACCAAAAGTGGGTAAGAAGGTGGGTATGTGGTGGGTATAAATATCTATATACAAGAGGCTACGATAGGGACCGAGAGGAGGAATTAGTTTTGGTCTCTCGATGAAATTAAGCTTCCCGTGTTCACCCCGAACACACAACTTAACTTCATCAATAATAATTCATACCACTAAAGAATTATTATTGAACTACCGCACCAATCCCAAATTACATTTTTGGGCTCCTTCTTATTATGAGTGTGTTAGTCTCCCTGTGTTTAAGATGTCGAATGTTCACTAATTAAGTGAGTTACTGACAACTCATTTAATTAATATCTTAGTCCAAGAGTAGTACCACTCAACCTTATCGTCATATCGGACTAAGTCCACCTGCAGGGTTTAACATGACAATCTTTATGAGTTCCTCTTGGGGACATTATCAATCTAGATTACTAGGACACAGTTTCCTTCTATAATCAACAAGTCACACTATAAGTAACATCATTTCCCAACTTATTGGGCTTATTGATTTATCGAACTAAATCTCACCCATTGATAAATTAAAGAAATAAATATCAAATATATGTGCTTGTTATTATATTAGGATTAAGAGCACACACTTCCATAATAACTAAGGTCTAGTTCTTTTATTAAATCAGTATAAAAGAACTTACCTTAAATGGTCCTGCTCAATACACTTAAAGTGTACTAGTGTAATTTATTAGTCAAGATAAACTAATGCCTAATTACATTACGACTATTCCAATGGTTTGTTCCTTTCCATCTTAGTCGTGAGCTACTGTTTATAATTTATAAAGAACTGATAACACAATCTTCTGTGTGTGACACCACACACTATGTTATCTACAAAATAAATTAATTGAACATCTACATTTGGTATATATAAATGTAGACACTTAACCAATGTGATTCTTATAAATGTTTATACAAAAGCTAGGCTTTTAGTATACACTACAACACTAGGGGGTGGTATCCCTAGGTCCTAGAGGGTGGTAACCCTAGGCAGAAAGTCTAGTCGGCCTGGAGGACTGGACTGGCAATAGGTATGCTCTCCTGAGTGGAGTAGGTGAGGGTGCGTTCCCCGCGAAGGGAATAGTAGGCGTCAGTTCGACCTAGGGTTTATGGTAGGAACTTCGAAGTCAAAACTGGACAGCCCGAAAGTTGTCAACTTATTTGTTTTAGTTGCTATTTGTCTAACTTTGTTTTGCAGGAAACTAACATTTCTACAGGGTCATACGTAGCCATGATCGGTCGACCGAACGGCCTGATCGGTCGATCGAACTGCAGCACAAAGGACTAAATTTTCAGATTGCAGACTGGGTTCAGTCGAGGGATTGGTCGACCGAACCTTGGGATTGGTCGACCAAACCAAGGATGAGAGTTGACCAGATCGAAGCGGAGCGAGTGGATCGAATGAGGAGGAGATCATCTGATCGGTCGACCGAATGTGGGGATTGGTCGACCGATCCACTTCGAGTCAAACCTGATCTCGAGCCTTGAGGATCTAGATCAGTCCTGCAGAGGCTATAAAAGGAGTCTCAGGGAGCAGCTTCTAAATCAACAAATTCCAAGCGATCATTCTCCCGTGTGCTGCTCAAGAGACGTTCCAGAAATGTTGTAACAAGCCACCGACAACCCGGAGCTTCAGTTTTACGATTCTTATTATCGGTATAATTTCCAGTGCATTTAATTGTAACATTCAATTGCACTCTTTTGCGATAATATAGTTGTTGCCCATCGAAAGTGATCAACGATCGCGGGCCTTGGAGTAGAGTCGCCCTAGGCTCCGAACCAAGTAAATACTTGGAGTCTTTGTGTGTGCTATTTTCTTATTCCGCTGCTTAACTCTCGCAATATTTTCGATTACGATAAGTGAAAGCCACGAGAGCTATTCAACCCCCTCTAACGCTTTCGATCCAACAAATGGTACCAAAGCGGAGTCACTTCGATTTGGTGCAACCATCAGTCAAGCATTCTTTCGTGGTGATTTTTAGTTTTTCAGAGTCGATCAGAATCGGTATTATTGTTGTCTTCCGATCTAGTTTTTTTTGTAATCGAATTTGTCTCAAAGTTGGTGCAACACCACTCGAGATCACATAATATCTTTTCTTTTAAACCGCACTGCTAATCCAGGATCAAGTCTTGGGACAAGTTTTCTATTTTTCTGTGTAGTAGATTTCATTATTATGGCACTCAAAGAAGGTTATAGCACTGCCTGCCCACCACTCTTCACCTGAGATGACTTCGGTTACTGGAAGGGATGGATGGAGGCGTACCTTCAAACCAACTTCGAAGTCTTGATGATCATCAAAACCGGACTCGAGCTTCCTCTCGACGACTCTGGAGAATTGGTTTCTTGTGTGAACTGGGATGCAAGCATAATCAAGAAAGTAGAAGTAAAGGCCAGAGCAACCTGTACACTTGAGTGCAGCCTAACGAAGGAGGAACTGAACCGCATCGGCCTGTTCTCGAGCGCCAAAGAACTATGGCAAAAACTGATCGAGTTGCATGAGGGAACGTCCGACACGAAGGTAAGTAATGTGATTTATTACTTAATAAATTATACAATATGAAAATGCAGGAAGGTGAGACGGCTAGTCAGCTCCACGCCTGGATACAAGAACTGCTCAACGGGCTTCACGCGATCGGACAAAGAGTGGAGAACCGTGACATCCTAAGGTATGCCTTAAACGTCTTTCCAAGGAATACCTTGTGGGCATCTATGGTAGATGCTTACAAGGTTTCTAAGGATCTTTCCTTAATTAAGCTAGATGAGCTTTTCGCAGAATTTGAATTGCATGAACAGATAAACTCACATCCGACCGAGAAGGGTATAGCTTTGATTACAGGTACAAGTAGAGCGCACGAACCAAAAGCAAAGCATAGAACCAAACCCAAGTCCGAAGAAAAAACGAACTCAGAAGACGACGACGAGATTACTACCAAACTAGTAAAACTCGTACGAAAGATGTGCAAAAAGAAAAAAGTGACTCAAATGAACATGAAGACTGGAGTTACATGTTACGACTACAACCAAAAGGGACACTACAAGCCAGATTGTCCAAACCAGAAGTAACGAAGAAGGAAGATGTTGAAGGCAACATGGTCTGAATCATCAGACGAGTCCGACGAAGAAGAACAAGCAAGCTTCCTCACTCTACCGGTATAAGCGAACATTGTCGAAACCGAGTCCGAGTTCGAGTCTGAAACTGAGAGCAAATCAGAAATCGAGTCCGAGCAAAGCCACGGACCCGTATCCATTTCTGAAGGACCCAAACCCACTGTAAGCTCTTTAATTTCAGGTATTAATCTAGAAAATTTAGTTCCTTATCTGTTAAAGAAATTAGCTAAATCTAACGTCCAGGTCAACTCACTCTAAAAGGAGGTAACAACCCTTAAGGAAGTGACTAACTCGAGTCCTTTGACTGAGCCAGTTCAAATTGGAAGCTCAACTCAAGTCCAAAAATTTGAGGAAGAAAATACCAATATGAAAACTCAAGTTAAAGAACTTAAAGATACGTTGGAATGATTTACATTGGGTTCCAAGAATCTTAATCTGATTCTTGGAAAACAAAGAGCCATTTACAATAGATCTGGACTTGGGTTTAAACACAAACATAAATTCAAATCATATTTGTCACTTGTAAATAGATCAAATAGAAACATAGTCCAAGCATGGGTCCCCAAGTCTAACTTGGTCAATCGAGTTGGGCTTGGCCTATATTGGGTCCCCAAGGATCAAGTCCATTACCTTAATAGACTATATCGAGGCTATGATCCAGGGGGAGCTAATAAAAAGATCATTTTTATTATAAAATAGAATTGTTTGATGCTTGCTTTTTACTGCTTTTATTATATGTTTAGATTAGGCTAGATTAAGGACGTAGGCGTAATTTACACTTGTTTAGTTAAACCTAGGGGTTTCAAAAAGGAAATTAAATATATGATTTATTTGAAAGGCTCTGTCTAGAAGTGGTGGAAGATCTCATACCCAAGAAGGCCTAGTGCTTTGCCACAGCCTGGGAGTCAATCTTTGAAATGTGTATTTAATTGAATAATTGGAAAACCTAAGTCTAACTCAAATGTAAATTAATCCTTAGGCATAATTTAAATTAAAAGATAACCATCTCACAAAACTATATAAGATTCTCTGATTGATAATTTAGAATTGGGTTAGATGGACCTAGGATGAACTTAGTCGAATTTATTTAACCTAAGTTAATTTAATCTAATTAATCGACCTTAATCAATTTAATAAATTTAACTTAATTAATTTTAATAATAATTAATTTCATAATTATTTTTAAAATCATAATTAATTTCATAATTAATTTTAAAATCATACTTAATTTCATAATTATTTTTAAAAATCATAATTAATTTCAAATTTTAATTAACTTTTAAAATCATTATTAATTTCAAATGATAATTATCTTTAAAATCATATAATAATTAATCTTCAAAATTATAGTTAATTCAAAATCTTAATGATAATTCATTTTTAAAATCTCAATTAATTCTCAAATCATATTTTTACATTATGATTTAAAACTAAATTAATAATATATTCAAAATCTTCAAGATTTTAAAATGTTTACTTTTTTTTTAAAATTCATACTCATGGAAAATTCAAAGTTATATTTTAATAAAGACAACTTCGTCTCACACTCACTCATAAGCTGAACATGCTAGATAACTTAGAATGGGTGAGATGGAAATTTAGGAAAATCATATGTAAAAAATTTAACAATGTTTTTTATTTTACATGCCTAGACTCTAGGACCCTAAGAATTTATTAAGGCATTAATTAAGGGAGAGTAAAGAGAGTCGAGATAAGTTATTTTTTTTTAAAAAAAAATTTGTTTCAAAATATTTCCAAAAATTCAATTTTTTTTAAAATATCTACAAAACTAAGTATTTGCTCAAGTATTTTTCAAATCACTTACTTAATTAAGTAATTTTTCAAGAAAATATTTTTTAGTTAAGTTTTTAACTTTAAATCTAAGATTCTTTTAAATTTTTTTCTTAAGCTAAAGTTTTTATCAAAATTTGTTTGAAGTTGAGTATTTTTTTTAAAAAAAACCTCTACTTAAAGCTAAGTGTTTTATGTTTAAAGCTAAGTACTAAATTTATCAAAGTATTTTTAAGTTAAATTTTGAAAGCTAAGTACATGACAAAACATTTACTTTCAAAATTTAGCTAAGTCTCTGTTGAAAATATAAATGTTTTCAAAGCTAAGTACTTAAGCTAAGCTTTTATGAAAATTCTCTTAAAGTTAAGTACTTAAACTAAACTTTTATCAAGAAAATCCTTTTAAAAGTTAAGTATTTATCAATACTTTTAGGGGTTTATCAAAATATTTCAAAGGCTTTTCAAATTTAGCTAAGTTTGTTTTTGGAAAAAGATATAAAAGTTTCTAAGTTTTTGTTGAAAAAGTTAGATATTTTTCAAAATATCCCTTAATTAGCTAAGTATTTTCAAAGCTAAATTTTGCTAAGTGCTACTATTCAGGGGAGCTTAAAATTACATAAAATATTTTTTCTCTCTGCTTATTCTTTTTAACTTATGTTAAAGGGGGGGAGTCAAAGTTAAAGAAACTTAAAAATTAAGAATTTAAACATAAGGAGGAGCATAAGTTTTACAAATTTTTACATTTATGCTCATGTTTAAGTTTCTTAATTTCATATTTAAATTTTGTCATATTTTTACTTAACTTTGACCCGTGTTGCCATAATAAAAAAAGGGGGAGATTGTTGGTATGGGAAGCATCCGATGATCGAACCGGTGTTTTGATTATGTCAAAGGGTTCAAGTTAAGTTGGTTTGTTATCTAATGTGCTTGAATGAGCTTTGCAGGAAAGTCTTAAGTGTTCTTAGGTGTTGACTTTCCACAAGTGTACGGAAATGTCGTAAGTAATAATAAAAGATATCGTATCCACAGGGACTGGAGTAAGCACTAAAGATGTCTCAACGTGAGTTAGCTAACAACTAATCAATGGGTTGACAAGTGTACAATAAAGCTATGAAAAGTAAGATAGAAAATGAAAGAATAAGAAACAAGAATAAGGGTGACGATAAAGGAAATGTTCTAGGAGTTTTGGTTTCTTTGTAAGGATTGTTCCATGTAAATGATCTACCAAATCATATTTCTCAATTGTCCATCATTTGTAGAAGGTTGCCGGTTCTCTCTTGCAATAGACAACTGACCTAGGATTGAAATCTATACATAAATGTGATCAATTAGGAATGAACCTATGTTGTCCTTACACGGGCTAGCCTGTCACGTGCGTCCCTCGAATAATCAACATAGAGTTCATCTCTCCTTAACCGCATTGAGATATAATATACACACACATATAATCTATCCTACCCCCTTGAATAACCCAATTTCTCCCTCAAGATCATCCCTCAAACGTCCTTACACGGGCATGTTCCTGTCATGAACGTCCCTCGAAAAATCGAATGAGGTACGATCTCTACAAGATCCACAAGATATCCAAACATTCAATCAAGCATGGTAATTAGGTCCAAACACAACAATCCACACAAGATCAAATAGATACAAAACAGGGCAAAATCATAGAAATAGGAAATTGGCAAATCCACAAGAGTTTTACATCAAATCATCCTTATAATTACTCCCTCCATCCTAGAACAAGAAATCTACTCCATAAAACAAGGAAAGAAAACTGAAGAAAGGAAGATTACAAGTATTCTTAATCCCCTCAAATCGAAGAAAAGAGAGAAAGAAAACTTATCTACAAAGAAGAACATCTTCGAATCCAATCCTTGCCTTCCCAGAGTCGATTCGGTGAAGATCCGCCCTTAGATCGCCAGAAATCCCTCCAAGAATGGTAAGGAACGCCCCAAACCTTGTTTCCCCCCAAAGGGGAAAAGATCCCCTCTCAAATTATGAAGGAGGCTTTATATAGAGGTAAGGTTTAGGCGCCACACGACCCCGAAGCACGACCGTGTGAGGTTCGTACGGCCAAAGCCATTCCCCTCTCTGCCAATCTTACACGTCCATGTATGGTACACGGCCGTGACATGCATCTTCCATGACCCCCTTGCATGGCCGTGTAGATCTACATAGCCTGGACTACTTCTGCCTCTAGAAACCTGGCACGACCGTGTGGTGTACATGGCCAAAGCCCTCTTGCTCACTGGAAACCCTGCACAGCTGTGTGGTGTACACGGCTAGGGCTTCCCTGGTCTCTAGAAATCTTACATGGCCGTGTGGTGTACACGACCTGGCTCCATTTGGCTTCAAATCTTAGCACGGTCGTGTGAGGTTCACACGGCCAAGCCATCTTCCTTTCCTACTACAACTACACGGTCAAGATCTCCACACGACCTGGGCAACTCCCTATGGCTGGACCGTGTTATTAAGGGGGAGCCTTAGACATTTAGCTTGCTTACATTCTTAATTGAACTTTTTACTTAAAAAGCTTGCTTATGTTTATTGATACATTCGTTTACTTATGGATATTTTACTTAACTTTGAATTTAAGTTGTCATAATAAAAAAGGAGGAGATTGTTGGTGCGGGAAGCATCCGATGATCGAACCAGTGTTTTGATAATGGCAAAGGATTCAAATTTAAGGTTATGTTGTGATCTAACAGTTTGAATGAGCTTGCAGGAGAGTCCTAAGTGTACTTAGGCAAAAGTCCTAATTAAGGTTTAGCAGGTGGAAAACCCTAGGGGTGGTAACCCTAGGTCAAAGGGGGTCGTAACCCTATGCGGAAAGTCTTGGTGGGTCGAATGCTTCAGGCAAAAGTCCTAGGGGGTGGTAACCCTAGGTGAAAAGTCCTGGTGTCGCGAACCAGGTGAAAGATTGGACGGGTCGGGAAGCGGGCGTCCAGCAGAAAGTCAAAAGTCCATTCGATCTGAAGGATCACACTGGCAACAGGTAACTCTCCTGAGAGGAGTAGGTGAGGACGCGTTCCCCGCAAAGGGAACAGTAGGCATCGGGTCGACCTACGGTTTCCGGTTGGAAATCCAAAGTCAGACCCAGACAGTCCAGAGACTGTCAAACACCTTTCTTATCATATTTATGTGTGCTAACTTTGTCTTGCAGGGTATATGTGTATTTTGTGGACTAACACATTGTGCAGGGACAAAAGAGCACACTTCACCTCGGATGAACAGTGTTCGAGGTGCCTCCATGGAGCTTGGAGGTGCCTCGGGTGCAAGCCGAAGCCAGCTGTGCAGACGAGTTGGAGGCGCCTTCATGGGGACTAAAGGCGCCTTGGACCGCGACTTGGAGGTGCCTTGGAGTGGCGTTGAAGGCGCCTTCAAGTGGATAACGAGCAACGGTCAAAGCCTGATCAACAACGGCTGAGTCGGGATAAAACCATGGGTAGGAGGCGCCTTGAACACCCTTTATAAGGGGGTTTCGACCAGCAATCTAAAAAAAGACCTTCTAAGCGATCCTTACATTACAAGCTGCTAACGAGACGATCCCAAAGTGCTGTAGCGACATCCCGATGACCCGGAGCTTCAGTTTCAATCTAGTTGTTGTCGGTATAAAGTTTATTTCAGTTCATAATTGTACTTAGTTTGTAATATTTTTCGTGATTATAGTTGTTGCCCAATGTAAATGCTCAACGAGCGTGGGTCTTAGAGTAGGAGTCGTCACAGGCTCCGAACCAAGTAAACAGCTTATGTTTGTATGTTGCTTGTTTTCATTATTTCCGCTACGTTACTCGATTGTTTTCTGATTCTGAAACAAGAAATAGCCACGAGCGCTATTCACACCCCCTCTAGTGCTTCTCAATCCAACACTATCAAATTATTTAATTGGTGAGCAAGATACAAAAGTTTTTTGAGTATAGTCTAAGAAATAGTTCTCTGTGCTCAGTGCAATAGTGACCTAAGTTTTTCAAGTTTCAATCCCTAAGCCTAGTCAAGTCATTATAAAACTGTGTTTCTTGTGCTTCTGGTGATAGGCACTTACTTGCCACATGCTTGGTTCATCCTCCTCAATCTACCCATGGTCTCAAAGGTGTGCTCGATATTAAGAGAAACATAGTAGTTATTTCCCCAGTAATCTAACTCGATCTCAAAAGGGTAACTTATGTTGGGGCAGTTTCCCTTGGTCAAGGTTGGCCAGTTTGACTAAGCTTGAGTTGAGTCAAGCTTGAGTCGGGGTTTGAGTTTTGATGTTTGACAATATATGGAGATTGCTAGGCCATCATCCGGTTATGGAGATGGTCAAAGGATTGACCAGGTTGATGAGAATACAAGTCAAGTAGGTCAAGGTTGACAGGAGACTTGACTGGGAAAGTCCTAACTAGAGGTTAGGCGTATGGAAGTCCTAATTGGAGGTTAGGCGTATGTAAAATCCTAACTAGAGGTCAGGCGTATGGAAATCCTAACTGGAGGTTAGGCGTATGGAAGTCCTAACTGGAAACAATTTTAAGATAGGAGAGGACGAGTTACCCGGAACTGAGAGATTTAAATATTTAGGATCATTTTTACAAAATGATGGAGGGATTGAGAGAGATGTCTTACATAGAATACAAGCAGGATGGGTGAAATGGAGGGGAGCGTCGGGTGTTTTATGTGATCGTAAAGTACCTCTTAAATTTAAAGGTAAGTTATATAAAACCGCAGTTAGACCTGTTATGTTATATGGAGCTGAATGTTGGGCTATGACTCGAGCACATGAGCATAAGATGAGAGTTGCAGAGATGAAGATGTTAACGTGGATGTGTGGACATACGAAGATGGACAAAATAAGGAATGAGAGTATTAGAGAGAAAGTCGGAGTTACATCTATTGAGGGCAAACTCCGAGAGACACGTTTAAGACATGTACTTAGATGACCAATAAATGCTCCAGTTAGGCGATGTGAAACTATGATAAACATGCATATCAAACGAGGAAGAGGAAGACCAAAAAAGACTTGGTTAGCAACAATAAAACAAGATAAAATTTATTTAAATATAGATGATGATATAATAGGAGATAGAGCTCAATGGCGTAAAAGAATTCATACAGCCGACCCCACCTAGTGGGAAAAGGCTTGGTTGTTGTTGTTGTTGTTGTTGTTGTAATTTTGTGTTTAAAACTTTCCTTACTTGGAGGATTTGAGGTGGCCGACCAATAATAAGAGAAAAGGAATTTTTTTTATTAATTAAATTTTCCTTTCAATGGCAAGGAAAATAAGGAAGTTTTTATTAAAACTTTCCTTATTTGCCAAGACCAATGAATATAAAAGAGAGGGTAGAGGTGCCTCACCTTAGAACAATACATCTTCTATTATTCCTCTCTTCCTTGGTGGTGGCCGGCCCTCTCTTCCTCTTCCTCTCCTATTCTTCTTCTTTGTGTGGTCGGCGACATCTTCATCTCAAGGAGCTTGGTGGTGGCCGGATCTTGTTAGAGGAAGAAGGAGAGATAGGAGGCTTTGTTTCATAGCATCCCTTGGAGCTTGGTTGGTGGCCAAAAGTTCTTCATCTCTTGAAGATAGGTGGTGGCTAAAACTTGCTTGGAGAAGAAGGAAACTTGGGTGGATTCTCGTCTTGATAGATCGTCACCCACACGACGTCCGAGATAAGAAGAGGAATACAACAGAAGATTGAGAGGTCTATAAGCTACAAAAGGTATAACTAGTTATTAGTTTCCGCATCATAACTAGTTCATCTTTTTGTTTAGATCTTGAAATAGCAAACACAAGAGGCTAACGTTTCTAGGTTTCGAATTTATGATTCGAGTTTGTGTTTCTTTTGTTTTTTCAATCTTGTGATTCGATTGTTCTTAATGGTTAAACCTAGGGTTATTATAAGGAGATTAAATATTGAATTTTGTTGAAAGGCTTTGTCTAGGTAGTGGTGGATGCTCTCATAACCAAGAAGGCCCAGTGCCTCGCCATGTTTAACCTGGAAGCCGATCTCTGAAATAAATATTTAATCAAATTTGTAACGTAAGTGGATTTCGATTAATAATGTTAAGCATCGTTTGCAATCCAAGTCTAAACCTTTAAGAACAGATAAGTTGAATTTGGAATCAATAATGTTGAGTTCTGTTTGCGATTCCAAATTTAATTTCTAAAGAACATAATAGGTTGTTAGGAATGGTTCAGGACTTGTACAAAAATTTTATACAGGGGAACCAGTATGATATTCTGAGTAGTAACCAACAATTGGTATTAGAGCTAGGGTTTACCTCTGTGTGTTTGGTTTTCAGTTTAATTATGCACATGTCATACATAATTTAGGCAAGATAATAGTAGGATATGCTAACTCTGTGGTTGTAGTCTCCAACTATTATGACTTATAGTGATTGTGTGTGATTGGACCCTTGGACATGTCAAGGGAATTTTATGTGTGTGCATGATTGTATATATTAAATACAGCAGGAGCTGTATTAGTTTTAGGATTTTACATTTTTGTTTCGATCTAGATTACATGTACATTCCTTTGTGAAATATAGGATCGATATATGTAAAATTCTATTTTTGTCGCAGATCGTATCCTTGTGAGGCGTGGTACTATTTGTGGACCAGAGGCGCAGCAGAAAAAGAAGCAAGATAGATGGGGTGACTAGACCCGATTGCGGTGGCTAAAGATGGCAGCAGCTAGGGTTGACAGCACACGGAGGACAGTGATAGAAAAGACCATAATAGTTGGAAAATTATTTTTCCATATTTATTGCTTTATTTGCTGTGATGTGTGTGTGCATGTTAAAATTCCTAACCTTAAATAACTAAGTGGGAGAGGGATTAGTAAATAAATTCCACAGTCTCCATTACTGGTTTGTAAGTGATGCAACAAACTTGCGTGTTGGCTCTGAGTGCCTCCCTCCACAACGGATGAGTTTGTTTGCGGATCACTAGATCAAACTTTCTTTATGGATGGTTATAGGAAATTATTTAGGAGTGTGTGATCTTCTCCAACTGAAGGGGCACAATCCTATTTAATGAACTAGGCATCAAGTAATGATATACACTTAGACACATTTAATGGTATCCTCCCCAATGGAGTCACTGCTATTATTTGTGTGACCAAAGGAATACCAACTATTAATTTTATTTGTCATAAAGTTAGGATGACCAGATAATAAAATTAATGGGTAAAACCTCCTCTTACAAATGTTGAATTTGCATACGTCCACACTAACGTGGCATGCAAAATTCATGGTGTTTTGAGGTGTTGGTAAATTTAAATAGTATTATTTGAGGAATCAATATTATTCTAAATTTAGAGTCTTGACCAAAACTTATTTTGTGATTCTTAGGATGACTTTCAACCCACTGCTATTATACTGAAAGAGAACAAACTTACTGGTCCCAACTACATAGATTGGAAAAGAAACCTGGACATTGTCCTAACTGCTGAAGGCTATAAGTTTGTACTATTAGAGGTCTGCCCTAATATGCCTAACGGCGATTCTAGTGAAGAGGAGATTGAGCATCATAGGAAATAGGTCAAGGCAGATGAGATGGCATGGTGTTACATTTTGGTTTCAATGTCAAATGTACTGCAACATCAGCATCAGGACTTGCCAATTGCCTATAACATGATGAACAATCTCAAGGAACTCTTCGGACACCAGAATAGGGCTGCTAGGCAAGAGGCAATGAGGAAATTAATGACAGCCACCATGTCAGAGGGGACCCCCGTAAGGGATCATATCCTAAAGATGATGACTTATTTGAACGAAATACAGATCCTTGGAGCTGAAATCGATGGGGAAACCCAGATCGATATTATTCTCCAAATGCTACCCAGAAGTTTTGAGCAGTTCCGCCTGAACTATAACATGAACAAAAGGGCGTATACGTTGGCGGAACTTCTGACTGAACTTCAGGCAACAGAAGGTATACTTCGTCATAGTTCTCAGATTCACTTTGCTGAAAATGTTTCTACTTCTAAGTCGAAAGGCAAGAAGAAGAAGAAACAGGCTGGCTCAGTAAAGAATGTGAAAAGATCTCTAGGTACTGGACCTAAAGCTGGAGTGAAGAAGCCAAAGGTCAAGTGCTTCATCTGCAAGCAGACTGGATATTGGAAGGCGGGCTCTCCTCGTAGGAGAGAGAACAATAAAGGTATATCTTATTCTCTAGTAGTTAAAACAAGTTTAGCGGTGTTATCTACCAGTACCTGGTGTGTAGATACAGGTGTCACTGATCATGTCTGTAATACATAACAGGGGTTCCAGGAAACCCGACGACTATTTGAAAGAGAGATAACCGTCTACATGGGCAATGCTACGAACGTGGCGGCTGTTGCAGTGGGAGACATCTACTTATCATTTGATAGGAATAGAAGTTTGGTTTTGAGAAATTGTCTTTATGTACAAACTTTTAGAAAGAATTTAATTTTAGTTTATAAACTGTTTGTGGATGGATATTATGTTTCTTTTGATGACAAAGTAGTTATCAAGAAGAATAGGGTTATTATCTGTTCTGGTATAATAGTAGGCAATTTGTATACTCTAAATCCAATAACTCCCATAAAGCAACAAATGGAAATTAATAGCACATCTTCTAATTCTAATAAGAGAAAGGAACCTTCGCAAATGAACCAAACATATCTTTGTCATCTAAGGCTTGGTCATATTAACTTGAGTAGGATTCAAAGGCTTATAGCTGATGGACTCTTGGGTTCATTAGTGTTGGAAAACCTTCTAACTTGCGAATCTTGCTTGGAAGGTAAAATGACCAAGAGACCTTTTAAGGCCAAGAGGTATAGAGCCAAAGATGTGTTGGAACTGGTTCATTCTGATTTGTGTGGTCCTATGTCTATCCAGGTAAGAAGTGGTTTTAAATATTTTGTCTCTTTTATAGATGACTATTCGAGATATGAGTACATTTACTTGATGCGCCACAAGTCTGAATGCTTTGATAAGTTCAAATAGTACAAGGCTGATGTGGAGAAACGTCATGGTAAAAGTATCAAGACACTACGGTCTGATTGTGGTGGCGAATACCTTTTTGGAGAGTTTAGGAATTACTTATCAGAGGCTGGGATTCAATCCCAATTGTCTACACCTGGTACACCTCAACAGAATGGTGTGGCAGAATGAAAGAATAGGACTCTTATTTAAATGGTTAGTCGATGATGAGTTATTCAGAATTACTAAATTCGTTTTGGGGATATGCTCTAGAAACAACAGTGTACATTCTGAATATGGTACCTTCTAAATCAGTACCCTTTACTCCCATGGAATTGTGGAATGGGCATAAGCCTAGTCTGAGTCATATTCGGATATGGGGTAGTCCAGCACATATGCTGAAGGGAGATACTGACAAATTAGAATCATGTACAGAAGTTTGTCTGTTTGTAGGATATCCTAAGGGAATGAAAGGTGGTTTGTTTTATAATCCTAAAAATCAGAAGATCATTGTTAGCACCAATGCTTAATTTTTAGAGGAAGATTATGTAATGAACCATAAGCCCATGAGTGAAATTGTTCAAGAAGAAATGTGAGAGGACACACCTTCTTTAGTACCAACAGTGCAAGATGAAATATCACAAGAAACTGCAACACGTATCACAAATGATAGACAACAATAGACAGTGCCTCGTCGTAGTGGGAGGGTAGTTAGGCAACCTGAGATATTCATATTTTTGGGAGAGTGTTCGGACTTGGTCCCTGGTGAACATGAACCTAATCCCCAGACATATGACGAAGCACTCCAAGATAAAGATGCAGTATCTAGGCAAAGAGAGATGAACTCTGAAATAGAATCTATGTATTCTAACAAGGCCTGGGAGCTTGTAAACCACCAAATGATGTAAAAGTCATTGGATGTAAGTGGATCTACAAAAGAAAAAGAGAGATAGATGGGAAGGTGGAAACCTTCAAAGCAAGGCTTGTAGCGAAGGGGTATACTCAAAAAGAGGGAATCGATTATGAGGAAACCTTTTCACTAGTAGCTATGCTTAAGTCTATCCGGATACTCTTATCTATTGTAGCTCATATGGATTATGAGGTTTGGCAAATGGATGTCAAGACAGCTTTCCTTAACAGAAGTCTTGAAGAAAACATCCATATGAAGCAACCAGAGGGGTTCATTGAAAAAGGCAAAGAGTATCTAATTTGCAAGCTAAATCGGTCTATTTATGGACTGAAGCAAGCTTCAAAATCTTGGAACATCCGGTTTAATGAAGTAATTCAATCATATGGATTTATTCAGTGTCCGGATGAGTCTTGTGTATATAAGAAGTATGATGGAAACGTGGTTGTATTTCTTGTACTATATGTAGATGACATTTTGTTAGTTGAAAACAATATCAAAGTGTTGTCGGAAGTAAGGGTATGATTGTCCATGCAATTCGATATGAAGGACTTAGGAGAATGTGCTCATATTCTTGAGATCAAAGTAATAAAGGATCGTAAGAAAAGGATGTTGTGTTTATCCCAAGCTTCATATATTGATACAATCCTTACTCGTTTTAGCATGCAAGACTCCAAGAAAGGTTTTCTACCTTTTAGGCATGGAGTAGCTTTATCTAAAAAGATATCTCCGAAGACATCAAAGGAGATAGAGGACATGAAGGCAGTTCCTTACACTTCGGCTGTCGAAAGACTAATGTACGTTATGCTGTGCACGAGACCGGATATCTGTTTTACCGTGGGCATGGTTAGAAGATATCAAAGTAACCTTGGACAAGGACATTGGACTGTTGTAAAGCATATATTAAAGTATCTGAGAAGGACTAGAGATTATATTCTAGTTTACCAAGCAGATGATTTGCTCCCTGTGGGTTACACGGATTCTGACTTCCAATCAGATAGGGGCAATAGTAAGTCTACATCAGGCTATGTGTTTACTTTAGGAGGTGGAGTCATTGCATGGAGGAGTGTTAAGCAGAAATGTATTTTAGACTCAACCATGGAAGCTGAGTATGTGGCAGCCTCTGAGGCAGCCAAAGAAGTTGTATGGCTTAGGAACTTCCTAATGGACTTAGATGTGATTCCTGGTTTGCCCAAAATCATCACAATTTATTGTGATAATAGTGGTGCAATAGCAAACTCGAAGGAACCATGAGCCCATAAGGCGAGTAAACACATAGAGCATAAGTACCACCTGATACGAGACATCGTAAAGCGAGGAGAAGTTGTTGTCACCAAGATTGCATCAGGAGGTAACCTGGCAAATCCTTTCACTAAGGCTCTTCCAACGAAAGCTTTTGATCGACATGTTGAAGGAATGACAATCAGATGTATGGCAGTGTTTATGATAGCAAAGTCTTTTAGTATAAGTGGGAGATTGTTAGAGTGTAAACTAAAAGTCTAGCTTTTGTAAACATTTATTTTGAAATAAATAATCAAATTGGTCAAATGTCTACATTTATATGCTAAGTATAGTTGTTCAATTAATTTATATTGTAGATAACATGGTGTGTGGTGTCACACACAGAAGATCATGTTATCAATTGCTTATAAATTATACACAGTAGCTCATGACTAAGATGGATAGAAAAAAACCATTGGAATAGTCATAGTGTAATTTGATATTAGTTTATCTTGACTATAAAATTATACTAGTACACTCTGAGTGTATTGAGCAGGACCATTTAAGGTAAGTTCTTTTTATACTGACTGCACAAAAGAACAAGACCTTTGTTATTATGGAAGTGTGTGCTCTTAATACTGATATAATAACAAGCGCATATATTTAGTATTTATTTCTTTAATTTATCAAAGGGTGCGATTTAGTTCGATAAATCAATAGGCCTGATAAGTTAAGAAATAATATTATTTATAGTGTGTGTTGTTGATTATAGAAGAAAACTGCGTCCTAGAAATCTAGGTTGATGATGTCCCCAAGAGGAGCTCATAAGGATTGTTATGTAAACCCTGCAGGTGGACTTAGTCCGACATGACGATGAAGTTGAGTGGTACTACTCTTGGAGCTTGATATTAATTAAGTGAGTTGTCAGTAACTTATTTAATTAGTGGGCATTTTATATCTTAAAACAAGGAGACTAACACACTCATGATAAGAAAGAGCTCATATAGTAATATGGGATTGGTACGGTAGTTCAATAATAACTCTTTAGTGGAATGAGATATTATTGATGAACTCGAGTTGGGTGTTCGGGACGAACACGGGAAGCTCAAGTTTATCAGGAGACCAAAACTAATTCCTCCTTTGGGTTCCTGTCATAGCCTCACATTTATAAAGTCTTAAACCCATTTAAACCCACCTTCTTACCCATTCCAAGGTGGCCAGCCAAGCTTGGAGCCCAAGCAAGGGCCGGCCAAGATAAAGCTTGGATGGGTTGAGGTTGTTGGATCGAGAAGCGCTAGAGGGGGGTGAATAGTGCTCGCGGCTATTTCGTTCGATTATCGGAATCGTAAAACGTTCGTTGAGTAATTAAAGCAGTGGAATAAAAAACAAACACACAAGAACACGGTCGTTTACTTCGTTCGGAGCCTAGATCGACTCCTACTCGAAGGCCCGTGATCCTTGATCGCTTTCGATGGGCAACAACTATAAGCACGATTATTACAAACTAAGTATTACAATAAGTGCAATAAATAAATCTATACCAATGACAGAAAATGAAATCTCGAAGCTCAGGGTCGTCGGGCACGAGTAGCAGCACTTCGAAGCATCTTTTGGAGCAACATGTGAATGAGAGAAGGCTTAGAATGGGTGATCTGAGGTGCTGCTCGAATCTTGCTTTTAAAGCATGCTGGAGGTGCCTCTAAGCTCGTCCGAGGCCCCTCCAGTTCGCCCGAGTCGCATGCGTGGATCAGTGACGAACTGGTCGAAACCTATCTGCTAGAAGGCGCCTTCATGGGTCTTCAAGGCGCCTCCATAACCCTCCGAGGCGCCTTCAGCCCTGTTTCGCGACGAGCTCAGCTTTTGCACCCGAGTCGCCTCGGACACTGTTCATCCGAGGTTAATCTTTGCACTTTGGTCCCTGCAAGATATATTAATCCCAAATATACCCTGCAGCACAAAGTTAGCACATAAAACATAATAGATATGATAATGACAGTCTCCGGACTGTTCAGGTCTGACTTCGGGTTTCCCATCGGAAACCCTAGGTCGACCCGACGCCTACTGTTCCCTCTGCGGGGAACACGTCCTCACCTACTCCACTCGGGAGATTTGCCTGTTGCCAGTGCGATCCTCCAGATCGACTGGACTTTTGCTCCGCGTCCGATGCTTCTGGTCTTCATGCTAGATGTCCGGTCCTCAACCCATCTAGACTTCTACCCGGTTCGCGACACCAGGATTTTAACCTAGGGTTACCACCCCCTAGGATTTTTGCCCGAAGTGTCGACCCGCCAAGACTTCCCGCATAGGGTTACCACCCCCTATGACCTAGGGTTACCACCCCCTAGGGTTTTCCACCTGCCTAACCGTAGTTAGGACTTTCCTGAAACACTCACTCAAATACATTAGATAACAAGTAAGCTTAACTTTGAACCCTTTGCCATTATCAAAACTCAGGTTCGATCGTCGTATGCTTCCTGCACCAACAATCTCCCCCTTTTTGATTATGACAACCGAAATTCAAAGTTAAGCGAAAAGATGCAAAACATATAGGCATATGTAAGCACAGGCATAAATAAGGCATAAGTACATACAAATCTCCCCCTTAATAGAAGATCCCCCTTAAAAAAAAATCTCTCCTTTGAATCTTTAATTCCTTTGAATTTCCCTATACTCTCCCCCTTTGCCATATATCAAAATAACTAAGAGAGAAATCAATATAATAGTAAACACTTAAATTAATTTTCTTGTAAATATTTAAGTCTTAAGTGTATTTTTCAGTTTTTGAAACAAAATTTGAAATGATTTTCAACATCATTTTTAAAGGGTTTCAAAATGAGTTTCAAAATATATTTCAAAGGATTTTGAATAAGTTTTTCAAATAATTTTTCAAAGGATTTTGAATAAGTTTTTCAAATAATTTTTCAAAGGATTTTGAATAAGTTTTTCAAATAATTTTTCAAAGGACAAATAATTTTTTAAAGGATTTTGAATAAGTTTTTCAAATAATTTTCAAAGGATGTTGAATAAGTTTTTCAAATAATTTTCAAAAGTTTTTCAAATATTTTTCAAAGGATTTTGAATAAGTTTTTCAAATAATTTTCAAAATTTTTTGAAAATGATAAATTGATTATAGAATTTGAATCAATTATAGTTATGAGTTTAATTTTGAATTTGAATTTTAAATTCCTTAGTTATCTCACCCGATCTAAGTTTCAATAAGGGAATCCTATAATTTTTGTGAGATGAATTGAGGTTCAATTTAAGGGTTTTGTTTAACTTTGTGTTAGATTTAGGTTTAGTTTTAGGTTCAACAAGTAAGCATTATTTGGATAAACTTCTGGGCTATGGTAAGTCACAAGGAACTCATTAAAGTAACCATGCTTTCGAGGTTTTCCAAATAGTCCTACCCATTGAACTTAATACTAAACCTTGGTCTAACTAGTTAGGATCCATTTAAGGGTAGCTTCGGTCAGTTCCACTTGGCCAAATGCACCAAGTCGAAACCATATCTTCCTAGACATGCGATGCCCAAGCTTCCCCAACGTACTATCATCCAAAAACTTCACCAGTATTGTGGGTCAAGTTAAACCTAACCCTTTTTATTCTAACCCTATTTACCCGGTCGGGTCAGTAAAGTTCGATTACCTTGTCGGGTAGATTAAGTTCGATTACCCAGTCGGGTAGTTTAGTTGGGGGTGCCAGCTATTCTGGATTCTCCTTCTATAAGTTGAATTTTACTTTGAATTTAAAATTTTGGATTTCGAATTTTGAATTTTGAATTTTTAATTTTTAATTTAATTTTGAATTTTTAGTTTTAATTTAATTTTGAATTTAGAATTTGCATTTTTAATTTTGAATTCTTGAATTTTAATTTAATTTCGAATTTTGAATTTGTAATTTGAATTTTGAATTTTGAATTTTTGAATTTTAATTTAATTTTGAATTTTGAATTTTTGAATTTTAATTTAATTTCGAATTTTGAATTTGTAATTTGAATTTTGAATTTTGAATTTTTGAATTTTAATTTAATTTCGAATTTTGAATTTGAATTTTGAATTTTATAATTTTAATTTAATTTCGAATTTTGAATTTGTAATTTGAATTTTGAATTTTAGAATTTTAATTTAATTTCGAATTTTGAATTTGTAATTTTGTTCGATTTATTAATATTATTTTTCTCTATGCTCCCCCTGGATCATAGTCTCGATATGGTCTATCGAGGTAGTGTATCTGATCCTTGGGGACCTAATATAGTCCAAGTCCAACTTGATTGATCAAGTTTGACTTGGGGACCCATGCTTGAACTATGGTTTTATTATTTCTATTTACTAAAGATAGATATGATTTATATTTTATTTTGATCTTAAATCCAAGTCCGGCTTTGTTGTAAATGACTCGCTGTTTTCCAAGAATCAGATCCAGATTCTTGGAACCCATGATATACCGTTCCAACGTGTCCTTGAGTTCTTTAATTTGAGTTTTCAAATTGAAATTTTCTTCCTCAAGTTGTTGGACTTGAGTTGAACTTCCAATTTGAACTGGTTCATTTAAAGAACTTAAGTCAGTTGCTTCCTTAAGGGTTGTTACCTCCTTTTGGAGTGATTTGACCCGGACGTTGGATTTAGCCAACTTCTTTAGTAAATAAGGAACTAAATTTCTTAAGTCATCTAATTGAGTTTCAGCAAGTAAGGCACTTACAGTGGGGTTTGGTCCTTCAGAAACGGATGCGGATCCGTGGCTTCGCTCGGACTCAGTTTCCGACTCGCTCTCGGTTTCTGAATTGGACTCGAACTCGGACTCGGTTTCAACAACATGTGCTAGTACTGGTAGAGCGAGAAGGCTCGCTTGCTCTTCTTCATCCGATTCGGATTCGTCTGATGACTTGGACCAGGTTGCTTTCAACGCCTTCTTTTTGTGTTGGTATTTGTTTGGACAATCCGGCTTGTAGTGCCCTTTCTGGTTACAGCCGAAGCAGATGACTTCAGATCTGTCCTTTGTGTTCGTTTGAGTTTCTTTTTTCGATTTGCACGTCTTCCGTACGAGTTTTATTAATTTGGAAATAACCTCGTCTTCGTCCTCTGAGTCTGATTCGTCTTTGGATTCGGGTTTAGATTTGCGCCTTGATGTTGACTCACGCGTTCTGCTGGTACCTGCAACCAGAGCAACACCTTTCTCGACCGGGTGTGTATTAATCTGCTCATGCAATTCTAATTCGGAAAATAATTCATCTAGTTTTATCGAAGATAAATCCTTGGAAACTTTGTAGGCATCAACCATGGATGCCCACAAAGTGTTCCTCGAAAAAGCGCTTAGCGCGTACCTTATTACGTCGCGGTTTTCCACCTTTTGGTCGATCGCATGAAGCCTGTTGAGTAGGTCCCGGATGCGTGTGTGAAGCTGGCTCGCTGTCTCACCTTCCTGTATTTTAATATTATACAATTTATTTAAAATTAAATCGCGCTTACTTTCCTTAGCATCGGAGGTGCCCTCGTGCAGTTCGATCAGTTTTCTCCAAGCTCTTTGGCGCTTGCGAAAGGTCCAACTGATTGAGTTCTTCTTTTGTAAGCCCGCATTGTAGCATGCAGGTTGCTTTGGCATCAGCTTCAACCTTCTTCCTTATGCTGGTGTTCCAGTTTGTGCAGGAAACCAGTTCTCCAGCGCCGTCAAGTGGTAGCTCGAGACCAGTCTGGATGATGATCCACATCTCGACTTGCGTCTTGAGGTGGTACTCCATCCGGTTCTTCCAATATGCAAAATCGTTTCCGGAGAAGAGCGGGAGGGCGAGACGTGCTAAAGCGTTCTTGGAGGGCCATTTTAAAACAACTTGCACACAACAAAAAGTAAAGAATGTTCCAAAACTAGGTCTTGGATTAGCAGTGTGGGAGAAATAAGGGAAAATGAGCTCGAGTGGTATTGTACCAATCTTGAGCAAAACTGATTCGATAAAACAATTAGAATGTAGCTAGCAAGCTAATTCTAATTTGACTCCGAAAATCTGAAAATACCGCGAAAAATTGTTTTGAATGGTGGTTGCACCAATTCAAAACGACCCCGCTCTGATACCAATTGTTGGATCAAGAAGCGCTAGAGGGGGGGTGAATAGCGCTCGCGGCTATTTTGTTCGATTATCGGAATCGTAAAACATTCGTTGAGTAATTAAAGCAGCTAAATAAAAAACAAACACATAAGAACATGGTCGTTTACTTCGTTCGGAGCCTAGATCGACTCCTACTCGAAGGCCCGCGATCCTTGATCGCTTTCGATGGGCAACAACTATGAGCACGATTATTACAAACTAAGTATTACAATAAGTGCAATAAATAAATCTATACCAACGACAGAAAATGAAATGTCGGAGCTCAGGGTCATCGAGCACGAGTAGTAGCACTTTGAAGCGTCTTTTGGAGCAGCACGTGAATGAGAGAAGGCTTAGAATGGGTGATCTGAGGTGCTGCTCGAATCTTGCTTTTAAAGCATGCTGGAGGCGCCTCCAAGCTCGTCCGAGGCGCCTCCAGTTCACCCGAGTCGCATGCGTGAATCAGTGACGAACTGGTCGAAACCTATCTGCTAGAAGGCGCCTTCATGGGTCTTTAAGGCGCCTTCCAAGGCGCCTCCAAACCCTCCGAGGTGCCTTCTGTAACGACCCAATTTTTTCTATTTCAAGTTCTAAAAGACCATAAAAATATTTGAAAATACTTTTAAAATATTCTAGAGATTTTTAGGAATTTTTAGAGTATTTTTACGTAATTTTTGGAGGTCGTTTAGTAGGGTTACAAAAAGAAAGAAGTTTTAAAAAAAAAATGTCGAAGGTGAGATTCGAACCCACGATCTCGGCTCGGACTGACCCAAGCAAAATCGGCCCAACCAGCTGAGCTACACGGTTTTTGTTAATCATATATGGAGCGATATATATTTAACTAGTAGTTAGGAACAGTAAAATAAATTGGAAATAAAAGGGCGCGGCTGAGAATCGAAGCCCAGACCTGTGGCTTCGAGCAAAACTCAACGGACCAACTGCGCCAGCGGTCTTTGCTGATCAGATATGCAGCGACAAGTATATAAGGTAAAGTTAGAAATGAAAATAACCTAAGGTATAAGATTTAAATCTTATTTCGAAAACCTAAAATTTTCTCTCAAAAATCCCCTTCTCTTCTCACGCGGCGACGCCGTTCTTCTCTCAGGCGGAAACACGAAGAAGCTAGGGTTTCGTCTCGGTGGCCGGTCAAGGGTTTGATCCAAGAGGTTCTTCCCATCTTCACGAACCCTCGTCGAAGGGAGCACGGAGGATGCAAGGAGCCGCTGGAATTTGAGTTACCCGAACCCTATATCCCTCCTTCTCCGGTTGTAAGTCCAAGAACAGCGAAGTGAGTTGCTTCTCACCCGCAGTAGGAGTCGTTTCGCGACTTGGTTTTGGTTTTGAATTGGATTTATGCTCGGTGGATTTTTGATTCTCCTCAAGGTTTCTTTGCGAGCTCTCCGATCGTTCTCTGTTTGCAAAAATGCCTAGCCAAGTTGTTAGATGAATGTATAAGTTGTGTGCCAGATTCTACAGCCTTATAGTTAACATTGATCTAATCTATGAAGAGGTTTTGCTCTCTTGTTGAATTGTTGTAGGAATTGGTTAGTTAGTCATTCATGAATTAGGATTGGATGTTAGATGAAATTGGGTTATGTTATAAGTTGTTCTGTTGCTGTACACGAAATAGCAGATAAATGCTATAGCCATACCATGCAAAACATCATGTAAAGAGCCTATAGTTGCAAACTCACAGGCCTATGGACACATATTTCCTTCCACACAGTATTCTAAAATCTCAACAAAATTTTCATGCTTTAATCTGGATATCATTTGAGCCATCTTCAAAAGCATCAAGTTTTTCACAGCAACATGCTTTTCATTGTCTAGAATTGCAAAGTACACCCTTCCATATGACCCTATCCCAGCAAGTTTTAGCTTGAGTTGGAGCTTGCTGTGCAGGTTCGGTGGTGTTATTAATCCTTAACATGCTGCTAGACTTAGTGTTATAAATTCTTAACATGCTGCTAGACTTAGTGTTATTAACCCTTATCATGTTGCTAGACTTTGTGTTATTAATTCTTTGACACAGATTTAAATTCCTTCTAAGTGTAGTATTAGTTTCTTGGTTTTCTTGAATAACATGAACAACCTTAGGTTCGGTTTCTATTAGCTGAACACAGTAGCTTCCATTTGCTATTAGATATGCATAAGCAGATTTTCTAGCTTTCACTTGTTATTAGTTGGGCACGAACAGCCCTTAATCCAAGTACTTAGTGTGAGCTTTCTTGATATATATTAAGCGTGATCAAGTCTATTTAATACCATTGCAAACTTAGTTTCTTTGTTATTCTATAAGCATGAGCAATTTTCCATTTGCTATTAATTAAGCATGATCAGTTCCCTTTGCCATTAGATGTGCACGGTGATACTTTTTAGTCTCTTTTGCTATTAGAATATCTTGAGCATGTAGTTATTAGTTTCTTTGCTATTACATAAGCATGAGTTTCTATCTTTAAGAACTATAAGCAAGAAAGACTAAGGTTTAGACTTGATTTCAATTCCAAAATATTGAATATCAAAAGCGCACACAAGGTGTTTGCTTAAATGCCAAGTAAGGGCAAGTATAAAGAAGTTATAGTTAAAAAGAAAGTATTTTACTTTTAAAGGGCATGTACCGGACACAAGGTCCAAGGGATGGGCTCCAAGATGCCCCTAGGCACAAGGCCTAGAAGTATCTTAGTAGTTTCGGGATTAGCTACCTCGATTCTTATTAAGAATGCGCGCTAAGTGGTACAATGCCGGGCCCAAAAGAAGTTTATTATTATTTTGAAGTATTAAAGTATAAGTTTTGAAACAAATGAAACAAGCTTCAAATATGTTTAGAATTAGAAAGTTTAGTTTCTTGTTATTTGAAGCATGCAGTAGTAGTTTTATTTGTTTCTTGCTATTAGATTATTCAGCATGTTTAGTTTTATTTGCTTTCAGCATGCTGTTATAGTTTTATTCTTATGAGCATGTTTAGCTTTATATGTTTAGTAGTTTTACATGTTTAGTAGTTTTACATGTTCAGTAGTTTTACATGTTTAGTACCTTTACATGTTTAGTAGTTTTACATATTTAGTATGCTTCTTTTATTAGTATATGAGCATGATAAACTACACATGTTTAGTATTTCAGTTGGCATGATTCCTTTGCTATATATGAGCATGAGTAGTTTTATATGTTAGCATTCAGTTTTAGCATGTTTTTATTTATATACATGCATATCGAGTTTTTGTGAGTAGATAGCGCTCACTAAGCTTTATGCTTATAGACTGCACTTCCTCCTACTGCAGATAAAGGAAAGGAAAAGATTTAGCAAGGAAGGCGACAAGGTGGTGGTGATGAAGGTGTGTGATGGCTGGACTATGGGGAGATCAAGAGTTTGCTAAGGAATTGTTAAGACTTTTCTGTTTAGAGTTCTTTAGTTTTCTTTTAATGCTATTATGAGTCAATATTGTAATTAAGTTTATTCCGCATTTGTAGTTGGGTTCTATTGATGGAGTGATATTGATGTTTGCTATTGTTAGGGTAGTTTTCTTCTTTTATTTGTGATATTATACTGTGTGGTTGTGAAGATATATGTTCCAGCCGCCTGTGGCTGAGTATAGTTTATTTGTATTGATGATTTGGTCATCGGTACAGGGGAGACTCTGTCGAAATTTTTCGATAGGGTCAGCCGCGCCCTTTTATTTCCAATTTATTTTACTGTTCCTAACTACTAGTTAAATATATATCGCTCCATATATGATTAACAAAAACCGTGTAGCTCAGCTGGTTGGGCCGATTTTGCTTGGGTCAGTCCGACCCGAGATCGTGGGTTCGAATCTTACCTTCGACATTTTTTTTTAAAACTTCTTTCTTTTTGTAACCCTACTAAACGACCTCCAAAAATTACGTAAAAATACTCTAAAAATTCCTAAAAATCTCTAGAATATTTTAAAAGTATTTCCAAATATTTTTATGGTCTTTTAGAACTTGAAATAGAAAAAATTGGGTCGTTACAATTCCCCATACCTTATAAAAAGTTCGTCCTCGAACTTAGAATAGTTTTGGATACTTCTGTCTCATACTGTCCTCACGCTCCCAAGTGATTTCCTCGTGCTTCTGGTTCTACCAGACGACCTTCACTAGTGGTACTTCTTTGTTTCTCAATTTCTTGACTGCTCTGTCCACTATCTGTGTAGGTCTACTCTCATAACTAAGATCCTCTTGGATCTGCACTGACTGAGGCTCAATCACTTGGCTAGGGTCATGGAGACACTTCTTTAGCATGGAGACATGAAACACATTGTGTATTGCTGACATGTCTTGTGGTAAATTCAGCTTGTAAGCTACTTTCCCAATCCTTTCTGTGATCAGGTAAGGTCCTACATAACGAGGACTTAATTTGCCCTTCTTGCCAAATCTCATCACTCCCTTCATAGGAGCGACTTTGAGAAAGACTGAATCCCATACTTGGAATTCAAGTGGCCTACGGCGTGTGTCAGCATAACTCTTCTGTCTACTCTGGGCAGTCTCAATTCTCTGTCTGATCTTCTGAATAGCCTGAGTAGTCTCATCTATCAGCTCTGTCTGTATGCCCAGTTCCACTTCCATCTCTCTTCTTTCACCTGCTTCTTGCCAGCAAATGGGTGATCTACACTTCCTGCCATACAACGCTTCATATGGTGTCATTTTGATGGTGGCCTGATAGCTATTGTTGTAGGCAAACTCAGCTAAGCACAGATACTTGCACCAACTTCCCTTGAATCTAGTGCACAAGCTCTGAGCATATCTTCTAGAATCTGATTTACTCGCTCTGTCTGTCCATCAGTCTGTGGATGGAAAGCTGTGCTGAACTTGAGTTTGGTGCCTAGTGCATTCTGAACACACTCCCAAAAGTGAGAGGTGAAGCGCCCATCTCTATCAGAAACAATAGATTTAGGAACTCCGTGAAATCTGATCACCTCTTAAACATATAGCTGTGCCAACTGCTCTATAGAGTGAGACACCCTGATGGCTAGAAAATGAGCAGACTTGGTCAATCTGTCCACTATCACCCATATCGCATCATATCCATTTGTGGTTCTTGGGAGACCTGTTATGAAGTCCATGGATATGTCTTCCCACTTCCACTCTGGTATAGGAAGAGGCTGTAGAACTCCTCCTGGTCTCTGGTGTTCTGCTTTGACCCTCTGACATGTCAGGCAGGTACTGACATATTTAGCTACATCTCTTTTGAGTCCAAACCACCAGAATCTCTGTTTCACGTCTTGATACATCTTGGTAGAACCAGAATGCATGGAATAAGGTGTACTATAAGCTTCTTCCAAAATTTTCTTTCTCAGCTCTTCATCATTGGGAACACAAAGGCGACTCCCCTGATAAAGAATTCCACTGTCTGATACTCGAAACTCCGAATTTCCTTCTTCCTGTATCCCTTGCTTGATCTTTTGGATGTCAGGATCTTCACTTTGCTTTCTCTGTATATCCTCAAGTAAGGTAGACTCTAAGGTCAATGCAAAGAGTTGCCCATAAATAATTTCTAGTCCGAAATCTGACAACTCCTTCTGTAGTGGCAGGACTAATGATGACAAGGACATCAGGGATGCACTGGATTTTCTGCTTAGTACATCTGCCACTTTATTAGCTTTGCCTAGGTGGTAGAGGATTTCACAGTTATAATCTTTGACCAACTCTAGCCACCTATGCTGTCTCATGTTTAAGTTCTTCTGAGTGAAGAAGTACTTAAGACTCTGATGGTCTGTGAAAATTCTGCACTGAACGCCATACAAATAATGTCGCCAGAGTTTTAGTGTAAAGACCACAGCTGCCAGCTCAAGATCATGAGTGGGGTAGTTCTTTTCATAATCTTTGAGTTGTCTGGAAGCATAAGCTATCACTTTTCATTCCTGCATGAGTACAGCTCCTAAGCCCATCTTGGAAGCATCACTGTAGATGTCAAAACTCCTGTCACTTTCTAGAACAGTCAAAATAGGAGCACTGGTCAATCTGACCATTCAAACTTCTTGTTCTTTCTGGTCAGGGCTGTCAGTGGAGAGGCTATCCTGGAAAAGTCCTCCATAAATTTTCTGTAGTACCCAACTAAACCAAGGAAGCTTCTGATCTCCCTGGCATTTTTGGGTCTACTCCAGTTGTTGACCGCTTCTATTTTGGCTGGATCCACCTGAATACCTTCTTTAGAAATGATGTGACCTAAAAATGCCACCTGATCCAACTAGAATTCGTACTTTGAGAATTTAGCATACAGTACTATTCTCAAGTGCGTGTCAAGGTCCTCTGGGGTCCTTGAATAGACTAGAATGTCGTCGATGAACAAAATGACAAATTTGTCAAGGTATTCTCTGAACACTCTGTTTATTAAGTCCATGAAGACTGCAGGTGCATTAGTCACTCCAAAAGGCATGACTATAAATTTGTAATGTCCAGATCTGGTCCTGGAAACTGTTCTGGGTGTATCACTTTCTTTCACTTCCAACTGATGATACCCAGAGCACAGGTCTATTTTAGAGAACATTATTGCCCTTTTTTTTTTTAGCTGATCATATAGATCATCTATTATGGAATGAGGGCACTTGTCCTTAACTGCTACTTTGCTCAGCGCTCTAAAATCTATGCATATTAGCATGGATCCGTCTTTCTTCTTAACAAACAACACAGGAGCTCCCCACGGTGAGTGACTAGAGCGGATGAAGCCTTTGTCAAGCAGCTCCTGAAGTTGTTCTTGTAACTCTTTCAACTCTGCTAGAGAAATTTGGTACAGAGCTTTTGAAATTGGGCTGGCGTCAGGAACCAATTCAATTTCAAACTCCGCTTCTCTGTTGGGGGGTAGTCCAGGTAGCCCTTCTGGATACTCACAGACTACCCGAACATCTTCCTGCTTGGGTCTTTCTTGTTATCTTTGTCCTTCCAGTTCTGATTACTTGTTTGGGTTCTCTGTTCCCCCCCTGTCTTGTCTTCTATCTTGACTGACTTGTGTTGCATTTGTTTGCCTTGATGCCATTCAGATAGTGCTCACTAATGCCCTGCTGACCAGCTCTTCACCAATCTATGGTCGGTGAGTTTCACTACTCACATTAGGTGTTATTTCTGGTCTCAGCATTAGGAGCATCAGTCTGACTCGTTCTTTCACTATACTTACTAACTCTAGGCAAAGGTGAGCTAGCCTATTAAATCTTTTAACCGCTTCTTCTACTGGTAGGTCACCTGGTCTAAATTCTATAAACTGCTCATAATGTTTATTGGTGATCCGTTGGCGGAAGACTTCTTCGTAAAACTCTATCTCGAAGTCAACCCAGCTCATCTGATTGACTGCTCACTTACTCTTAACTCGCTCCCACTACATACAATCATCTCCAGATAGGCAGAAAGAGGCACACTTAATGATGTCAACCTTCTCGACTTCTGGTCAGTCAAGAAGCTCCATTGCGCTCTCAAATGTCTTAAACCAAGCCTGGGCATCCCAGGGCTCAGTCGTTCCTGAGAAGCTTTCTGGTTTCAGCTTCAGCCACTGGATGAGATATGCTTCTTATCTTCTAGGTGTTGTGGCGACTTCCAGGGCAACTGATGGGACTTCAGTCACCACTGGGGTCTCCACATTAATGGTTGGTATCAGAGCAGTGTTCCATTCTCCAGCATCACACACACATCAGCATCATCCTTGCCGTCTCCAAGTAAGAAAGTATTTAAATTCTTTCTTTATTTTGCTTTCCTTATTAGTAATTGCAGTATAGAGTATTTGTTTTTGAATGCTTAAGTAAGATAGAAGATTTTGTTTCCCTTTTCTCTATTCATATATATAAGTATGATTAGAAGGGTTAGAGAAGCTATCAAGCCTTTTCCTCTGCATAATTAGATGTCAAGAAGAGAACGTCCCCGTACCGTTCATACTGATCTCACTTGGTTACCAGGATTCATAAACTCTACTACTTAGCCTGGAGGTTTAGAGTTCAAATCCTGGGGAAGGCAAAAATCCACTGCCAGGGGTGGAAAGTCCTAGTGAGTAACGGCACGGCCAAGGGTCGTCGGTCGACGACAAGAGAGGTCACTAAATGGGCCGACGACATAAGGGCCGACAGTCGACGACCCGAGGGTCGCCAAATGGGCCAAGAGGGCCGGGTCGTTACATTAAAAAGGCGCTCACTTGGTTACCAGGATTCATAAACTCTAATACTTAAGCCTGGAGGTTTAGAGTTCGAATCCTGGGGGAGGCAAAAATCCACTGACCAGGGGTGGAAAGTCCTAGTGAGTAACGGCACGGCCAAAGGGTCGTCGGTCGACGACATGAGAGGTCGCCAAATGGGCCGACGACATAAGGGCCTCCAGTTGGGCCGCCACAAGGGTCGCCCAAGAGGCCAAATGGGCCAAGAGGGTCGGGTCGTTACAATAAAAAGGATCTCACTTGGTTACCAGGATTCATAAACTCTAATACTTAAGCCTGGAGGTTTAGAGTTCGAATCCTGGGGGAGGCAAAAATCCACTGCCAGGGGTGGGAAGTCCTAGTGAGTAACGACACGACCAAAGGGTCGTCGGTCGACGACAAGAGAGGTCGCCAAATGGGCCGACGACATAAGGGCCGACGGTCGACGACCCGAGGGTCGCCAAATGGGCCGCCAAATGGGCCAAGAGGGTCGGGTCGTTACAATAACCTCCAGGCTTAAGTACTAGAATTTTTGAATCCTGGTAACCAAGTGAGATGATCTCTTGGTCCCAGTACGATAAAAGTGACATAAGTAGCACTTTGGTCCCTGTACTAGAATTTTTGAATCCTGGTAACCTTGATCTCACTTGGTTACCAGGATTCATAAACTCTAATACTTAAGCCTGGAGGTTTAGAGTTTGAATCCTGGGGGAGGCAAAAATCCACTGCCAGGGGTGGAAAGTCCTAGTGAGTAACGACACGGCCAAGGGTCGTCGGTCGACGACATTAGAGGTCGCCAAATGGGCCGACGACATAAGGGCCGATGGTCGACGACATGAGGTCGCCAAATGGGCCGCCAAATGGGCCAAGAGGGTCGGGTCGTTACACCTTCAGCCCTGTTTCGCGGCCAGCTCAGCTTTTGCACCCGAGGCGCCTCCAAGCTCCATGGAGGCGCCTCGGACACTGTTCATCCGAGGTTAATCTTTGCACTTTGGTCCCTGTAAGATACATTAATCCCAAATATACCCTACAACACAAAGTTAGCACATAAAACATAATAGATATGATAATGACAATCTCCGGACTGTCCGGGTCTGACTTAGGGTTTCCCACCGGAAACCCTAGGTCGACCCGACGCCTACTGTTCCCTCTGCGGGGAACGCGTCCTCACCTACTCCACTCGGGAGATTTACCTGTTGCCAGTGCAATCCTCCAGATCGATTGGACTTTTGCTCCGTGTCCAATGCTTCCAGTCTTCATGCTGGATGTTCGGTCCTCGACCCATCCAGATTTCTACCCGGTTCGCGACACCAGGATTTTAACCTAGGGTTACCACCCCCTAGGATTTTTGCCCGAAGCGTCGACCCGCCAAGACTTCCCGCATAGGGTTACCACCCCCTAGGGTTTTCCACCTGCCTAACCGCAGTTAGGACTTTCCTGAAACACTCACTCAAATACATTAGATAACAAGTAAGCTTAACTTTGAACCCTTTGCCATTATCAAAACTCAGGTTCGATCGTCGGATGCTTCCTGCACCAATAGAGGTGTGGCCGACCCTAGCTTGGAGCCCAAGCTTAGGTGGTCGGCCACATAAAAAATAAAAGGAGTTTATTTTAAAAATTTTCCTTATGTGGAAGCCATGGTTTTAAAAGAGAGTTTAAAGTTTAAATCTTTCCTTTTATAGCTTTCTACAAAAGATTAAGAGAAAGGTTTGATATCTTTCCTTATTTATAGTTAAAAGGAAGATTTTAATTTTTGATAAAACTTTCCTTTTTTGTAACCATCCTCATGATTTTAAAAGAGAGTTTTAAAATTAAATTTTACCTTATAGTTTCTACAAAGGATTAAGAGAAAGGTTTGATATCTTTCCTTATTTGTAGATTGAAGGAAATATTTTAATTTTGTAGAAAACTTTCCTTATTGAAATCATCTACATGTTTTAATAGAGAGATTTTAATTTATAAAAGTTTCCTTTTATAACCAACCATGAAGGGAATTTTTAAAAGAGAAATTTTTATTTTAAAATTTCCGGAAACAAATTAGGAAGTTTTAATTTTGTGTTTAAAACTTTCCTTACTTGGAAGATTTGAGGTGGCCGGCCATTAATAAGAGAAAAGGAAATTTTTTTTTTATTAATTAAATTTTCCTTTCAATGGCAAGGAAAATAAGGAAGTTTTTATTAAAACTTTCCTTATTTGTCAAGACCAAGGAATATAAAAGAGAGAGTAGAGGTGCCTCACATTAGACCAATACATCTTCTATTATTCCTCTCTTCCTTGGTGGTGGTCGACCCTCTCTTCCTCTTCCTCTCCTATTCTTCTTCCTTGTGTGGCCGGCGGCATCTTCATTTCAAGAAGCTTGGTGGTGGCCGGATCTTGTTAGAGGAAGAAGGAGAGATAGGAGGCTTTGTTTCTTAGCATCCCTTGGAGCTTGGTTAGTGGCCGAAAGTTCTTCATCTCTTGAAGATAGGTGGTGGCCGAAACTTGCTTAGAGAAGAAGGAAGCTTGGGTGGATTCTCGTCTCGGTAGATCGTCGCCCACACGACGTCCGAGATAAGAAGAGGAATACAATAAAAGATTGAGAGGTCTATAAGCTACAAAAGGTATAACTAGTTATTAGTTTCCGCATCATAACTAGTTCATCTTTTTGTTTATAACTTGAAATACCAAACACAAGAGGCTAACGTTTCTAGGTTTCGAATTTATGATTCGAGTTTGTGTTTCTTTTGTTTTTTTGATCTTGTGATTTGATTGTTCTTAATGGTTAAACCTAGGGTTACTATAAGGAGATTAAATATTGAATTTCGTTGAAAGGCTTTGTCTAGGAAGTGGTGGATTCTCCCATAACCAAGAAGGCCTAGTGCCTCGCCATCTTTAAAAGTCGATCTCTGAAATAAATATTTAATCAAATTTGTAACATAGTTGGATTTGGATTAATAATGTTAAGTATCGTTTGCAATCCATGTCTAATCCTCTAAGAACAGATAAGTTGAATTTGGAATCAATAATGTTAAGTTCTATTTGTGATTCCAAATTTAATTTCTAAAGAATACAATATGTTGTTAGGAATGGTTCAGGACTTGTACAAAATTTTTATATAGGGGAACCAGTACGATATTCCGAGTAGCAACCAACACTACCAAGGGATCTTATTATGGAGAGAGCTTTCAACATAGGATCTACAATGGGAAGTAACTCTCTCTCCATCTTTGTCTTCTTAAAAGTTCTTTCAGGTGGTTGAAGATGGTTCAGACTAAGTTTCCAATTTCTAGCCTCAGTGAACTCTGCACACCCAAAAGAAAAACAAATCTCTCACAAGCATGTTATATAGGATACAAACAAAACCATATCAAGGTAAGTTGAATAAGTAATAAAAATTGAATCACACCCAACAAAGTCAATTATAGGTACCTCTATAAAATTTTCTAAAAAATCACAAGAAATACTAACCTTGTTTTTCTGAGAGATACTTGAAAGTTCTAAACATGTGGATGTGACTTTCTCTGAATCAAATGATGGTTCTGGCTTTCGCTCAGGTGTTGGTGTCACCAAAGGTGGTGATTCCTGAGACTCTGCTAACTCTGCATAAGTCTCTACACATTGATCGACAATAAGTTCAATCCTTGTAATTCTCATAGTCTCTAAGGGTCGTGTGGACAAAGGAGGTGATTCTTGAGATGTTGTTTCCACAACACAACTCCCTACACATCCTTCCATATCATTAACATCAACATATGTGATAAAGAATATTCCCACATAAATATCTTCATTAGGATAATCAACTATAAGAGGATCACTGACTTCATTTGCATTCTTAAGTTGATCTACCTCGGTACATTTATCATTTGAAGATTCAATTTCACCATAATACTTTGTAAACCCTGGACGTAGATCTGAAAATTTACAACTCATTTCATTAATATTACAATCCTCATTTGAAGAGTCCTCATCTTTATATACATCTAAAATCTGCACTCAACCATATTAGGATCATAAAATTTGCCAAAATCTTTATTTTTATCGGCCCCCACTAGCCTTTGTGTAAAAGGAACCCTTAGTAAAGGTCTTGGGAAATATTGAACTTCCTTTTTCCCATATTCCCTTTGAGCTTGCGTCGGAGGCCCAACTTGCTTGTCTAGTGATGGTGTGATCAATCATTGAGGGAAAGGTACTAGTGGCCTTTAGACACTTCCTAGAGTAATGAAACTGAGTTTTTATAGTTTTATATTGTTCTTCTCTTTAATTCTATACAAGTCCTTCTCTATAAGTTCTCCATGATTCATGTCACTTCTCAACTTAATATCATTACATAGTTCACTAGACTTTGTTTGTATAGGAAAGAGGTGGTGTGCGTAGATTATATACACTTATTTAGCGTGTTTTGACGCACATTCATATATTTTACGTATGCTTTGTCTATGCACCTTCATACTCTTTGTCTTACTTTCAGCATAAATATTCTTCTTTGTTTGGAGATCTACTCTTGTGTATTTTCTATCTTCAGGAGTTAAATTTAGAGAAGAAATGATGTTCATGGTTGATCCATCCAACAAGCAAAGGAAGACAACACTTGCCATGTGAGCCACACGACCATGCCGAAGGAGCAGGGAGGAAAATGACCTTGGTCGTGTGGAGCAGGCAGGCCATATAGCCTCAGCAAAGGAGGAGATTAACATGGCCGTGTGGATCCACATAGCCATTTTACCCCAGTAGCATAATGTCGTGTAGATCTACACGACCCAAGCAACATCTCCACATGGTCGTGCAACATTTCCAGAGAAGAGGCAAGCCTGGGCCGTGTGTGGCACACGTCTGTGCAAGATTTCCAGAGGCCAAGATTTGCCAGGCCGTGTGAGCCACCCAGTAGCAAAGCGGTGCACGGTCGTGTGAAGGCCACACGGCCGTGTGACCTTAGCTGAGAGCAAAGCAGTTGGGGTCATGTGTGCCACACGGCCATGGCACAGGTTGTGTGGTGCTCGTGCCCTACTCTATATAAAGGGGGTTTCTCCCCCTTTCAAAGGGGGAGGCTCTCCCTTTTGGAGAGATCAAGTTTCGGGCCAATCTTCACCTTCTCCAGCCTTGATCCTGCATTCCAAAGAAATTTCTATCTTCAATTCAATTACAGAAGCTAGGGATTGGTTCTAAAGATCACTCATCGTAACTAGATAAGTATTTCTAATCTCTTCTCTTGATTGAGATTGAAATGTTTGTGATCTCTTTGTGTTCGGATCTCTATCTTTATATTATGGAGTAGATTCATTGTTCTAGGACTAAGGGAATATTTGTGGTGTGATTTGATGTAAGAATCTCATGGATATGCCGATTTACTATCTCAATGATGTTGTTATATTTTGTATCTATTTGATCTTGTGTGGATTGTTGTGTTTTGATCTAATTACCATGCTTGATTGGATGTTTGTGCTACTTGTGGATCTTGTAGAGGGATTCCCTAAATCGTATGACCGAGGGGCGCTAGTGACATACTGCTCCAATAACAGACGTCTAGGAAATCACCTTGAAAGGTGAAGCTAGTCTCTATAAGAAGGTTGAATAGTTGAGTGCATTTATCCTCTACGCCTTTATGTGGATTGAATGGTGATGTGTTTCTATATTGTATGACCGAGGGACGTTGGTGGCAAGCTGCCCCGCTAATGGACTTTATAGGGATCATGACTATTAAATTTCTAGAGGTATAGATAAAAGTTCCTTACCGGTTGACTTGTGCAGGAGAAAACTGGCAACTTCCCGCAAATGCATGACAATTGAGGATAAGAATTGGTAGATCACCTTGCATTGATAAATATCACAATGAAACCGAACTCCTAGAACTCTCATAAACCAAAGTTCTTACATTTGCTTTTTGTATTTCTATTTCGAATTGCCGCTTAGTACATTCACTTCCTTTGTCGATTGTTTAGCTAATTCGTTGTGAGACATCTCTAGTGCTTATAACCAGTCCCTGTGGGATCAATAATCTTTTTATTACTGATGATGAAATTGTTGGTTGCTACTCGGAAAACCTAGAGGTTCCACTGTACAAAAATTTTGTACAAAGGTCTGAACCTTTTCCTAGCTACCATGTGTTCTTTTAAATTAAATTTTGGATCGCCTGCGGAACTTAACACTTTTGATCCAAAACTTAATGTATTTGTTCTTTTAGGTTTAGACTTGGATCTCCTGCGGAACTTAACACGTTCGACCCAAATCACCTTAAGTTATTAATTCCATTAAATATTAATTTCCATAATTGGTTCCCAGTACTGACGTGGCGAGGCACATGGCCTTCTTGGATATGGGAGCAACCACCACCGACTAGACAAAACCTTTTATGGAAAGCTAATATTTAATTTCCTAAAATAACTTTAGGTTAACCAAAAAGAACAATCAAATCACAAGGAAAAGAAAAACAAAAGAACACTATATCGAAAACAAATTCGAAACACTAGAATCGTAAGCCTCTTGTATTTGGTATTATTTCCATAAATAACTAGTATGATGCGGAAAGAAAAATTACTAGTTATACCTTGTAGAAAAACCTCTTGATCTTCTACCGTATTCCTCTTCTAACCTCGGACGTTGTGTGAGCAACGATCTTCCGAGACGAGAAACCCCCTATCACCTTCTTCTCCTCCTAGCTAGGTTCGGCCAACAAAGAGGAAGCTTCACCAAGGAAGAAAATCAAAACACTAACCAAGCTCCAAGAGATGCTAGCTTTCTCTCCTTCTTCTTCTTCTTCTCCGAGTAGTATCCGGCCACCACAAGAGCTCCAATGGAAGAGGGAGATTCGGCCACCACAAGAGGAAGAGAGGGAGAGGATGGCCGGCCACACCAAGGAACAAAAGAGGGAGAGAAATAATAGATGTTGTATCTCATGAAGGCACCCTCACCCCTTCCATTATATTCCTTGGCCTAGGCAAATTAGGAAATTTAATTACAATAAAATTTCCTCAATTTCCTTGACATGATTTAATTGAGAAAAATAAAATAAAATTTCCCAATTAAATTTACATTGGCCGGCCACATCATTGGAGAACAAATTGGACAAGTTTCAATCAACAATTAAAACTTCCTAATTTGTTTCCGAAAGTTTTAAAATTAAAATTTCTCTTTAAAAATCTCTACATGGTTAATAAAAGAAATTTCTATAATTTTAATTTTATCAACATGTGAATAATTTTTAAAGAGAAAATAAAATATCTCACCAATCTACAAATAAGGAAAGAGATATAATCTCTTCCTTTAATCTTTTGTAAATTTTACAAGAGAGATAATTTAATTTTTAATTCTCTTTAATAAATTATTTCTTCCACATAATAAAAAATTAAAATTAGAATTCTTTTTAATTTATTTTGTCCGGCCCCACTAGCTTGGGTTCAAGCTAGGGCCGGCCACCCAATCTTATACCTAGGCCGGCCCTAGCTTGTTTCCCAAGCTAGCTTGGCCGACCCCTATTGGGTGGGTATAGAAGGTGGGTATAGGTGGGTATAGAACTCTACAAATAAGAGGCTACGATAGGGACCGAGAGGAGGAATTGGTTTTGGTCTCCCGATAAAATTAAGCATCCCGTGTTCGCCCCGAACACACAACTTAATTTTATCAATGATAATTCATTCCACTAGAGAACTATCATTGAACTACCGCACCAATCCCAAATTACATTTTTTGGGCTCCTTCTTATTATGAGCATGTTTGTCTCCCTGTGTTTAAGATATCGAATGTCCACTAATTAAGTGAGTTACTGACAACTCATTTAATTAATATCTAAGTCCAAGAGTAGTACCACTCAACCTTATCGTCATGTCGGACTAAGTCCACCTGCAGGATTTAACATGACAATCCTTATGAGCTCCTCTTGGGGACATTATCAACCTAGTATCTCTAGGACACAGTTTCCTTCTATAATCAACAACACACACTATAAGTGATATCATTTCCCAACTTATCAGGCTTATTGATTCATCGAACTAAATCTCACCCTTTGATAAATTAAAGAAATAAATATCAAATATATATGTTTGTTATTATATTAGGATTAAGAGCACACACTTCCATAATAACTGAGGTCTTTGTTCCTTTATAAAGTCAGTATAAAAGAAACGACCTCAAATGGTCCTACTCAATACACTCTAAGTGTACTAGTGTAATTATACAGTCAAGATAAACTGATACCTAATTACACTACGACCTTCTAATGATTTGTTCCTTTCCATTTTGGTCGTGAGCTACTATTTATAATTTATAAGGTACTGATAACATTATCTTCTGCATGTGACACCACATGCTATGTTATCTTCAATATAAATTAATTGAACAACTACAAACCAATGTAGATAATTTGACCAAATGTGATTCTTTATTCAAAACAAATGTTTACAAAAGCTTAGGCTTTCAGTATACACTCCAACAATCTCCCACTTATACTAATGACTTGCTCCATACATCTGATTCTCATTCCCTCCACATGCCGATCGAAAGCTTTCGCCGGAAGAGCCTTAGTGAAAGGATCTGCCAGGTTATCCGCTGATGCAATCTTGGCGATGACAACTTCTCCTCGCTTCACGATATCTCGTATCAGGTGGTACTTGCGCTCTATATGTTTACTTGCCTTATGAGCTCGTGGTTCCTTCGAGTTTGCTATTATCACAATAAATTGTGATGATTTTGGGAAAACCAGAATCACATCTAAGTCCATTAGAAAGTTCCGGAGCCATACTGCTTCAGAGGCTGCTACATACTCAACTTCCATGGTTGAGTCCAAAACGCTAACACTCCTCCATGAAATGGCTCCACCTCCTAAAGTAAACACATAGCCTAATGTAGACTTCTTATCCCTATCGATTGGAAATCAAGTGTAACCACAGGAGATCGTGCTTGGTAAATTAGCATATAATCTCTAGTCCTTCTCGGGTACTTTAATATATGCTTTACAGTCCAATGTCCTTGTCTGGGTTTACTCGAAGCGACTGCCCAAGCAGATATCAGGTCTCGTATATAGCATTACATACATTAGGCTTCCTACACCAGCAGCAGGAACTGCTTTCATGTCCTCTATCTCTTTCGACGTCTTTGGAGACATCTCTTTAGATAGAGCTACTCCATGTCTAAAAGGTAAGAAACCTTTCTTGGAATCCTGCATGCTAAAACGAGCAAGGATTGTATCTATATATGAAGCTTGGGACAGACACAACATTCTTTTCTTACGATCACTTATAACTTTGATCCCAAGAATGTGTGCACAATCTCCTAAGTCCTTCATATCAAATTGTTTGGACAACCATACCCTTACGTCTGATAATACCTTGACATTGTTGCCAATTAACAAAATATCATCTACGTATAGTACAAGAAATACCACCACGTTTCCGTTACACTTCTTATATACACAAGACTCATTCGGACTTTGAATAAATCCATATGACTGGATTACTTCATTAAACCGGATGTTCCAAGATCTTGAAGTTTGCTTTAGTCCATAAATGGACCGATTGAGCTTGCACACTAGATGCTCTTTGCCTTTTTCAATGAACCCTTCTGGTTGCTTCATATGGATGTTCTCTTCAAGACTTCCATTAAGGAAAGCTGTCTTGACATCCATTTGTCAAATCTCATAATCCATATGAGCAGCAATGGATAAGAGTATCCGGATAGACTTAAGCATGGCTACCGGTGAAAAGGTTTCCTCATAATCGATTCCCTCTTTCTGAGTGTACCCTTTCGCAACAAGCCTAGCTTTGAAAGTTTCTACCTTCCCGTCTCCCTCTTTTCCTTTTGTAGATCCACTTGCATCCAACGGCTTTTACACCATCGGTGGTTCTACAAGCTCCGGACCTTATTAGAGTACATAGACTCTATTTCGAAATTCATTGCTTTTGCCAAGATCTTGCATCTATATCTTGGAGTGCTTTCATATGTTCGTGGATCGGGTTCATGTTTACAGGGATCAAGTCGAAGACTCTCCCAAAACATGAATCTTTCAGTGCCTTACAAACCTCCCACTACGACGAGGCACTCTGTGATTGTGTATCATGTGTGACACGTGTTGCGGTCTCTTGTGGTACTTCATTGGTCCTGAAGTAGGCGTGTCCTCTCTAAGTTCTTCTAAAACAATTTTACTAGGCTTGTAATCCATTATATAGTCTTCTTCTAAAAGCGGGCATTGGTGCTAACAATGACCTTGGTCTTTAGGACTATAAAATAAACCACCTTCGTTCCTTTGGGATATCCTACAAACACGCGAACTTCTGACGAGATTCTAACTTATCAAGATCTGGTTTCAACACATGTGCTGGACTACCCCAAACCGAATATGTCTTAGACTGGGTTTTCGCCCATTCCACAATTCTATGGGAGTAGAAAAAACTAATTTAGAAGGTACTAAGTTCAGAACGTATACTGCTGTTTCCAGAGCATATCCCCAAAACGAATTTGGTAATTCTGAATAACTCATCATCGATCTAACCATCTCCATAAGAGTCCTATTCCTTCGTTCGCTACACCATTCCGTTGGGGTGTTCCAGGGATTGAATCCCAGCCTCTGATAAGTAATTCCTAAACTCTCCTAAGAGGTATTCGCCACCACGATCAGATCGTAGTGTCTTGATACTTTTTCCTAATCGTTTCTCCACATCAGCCTTGTATTCTTTGAACTTATCAAAGCACTCGAACTTGCGGCGCATTAGGTAAATGTATCCGTATCTTGAATAATCGTCTATGAAAGAGACAAAATATTCAAAACCTCCTCTTGCTTGGACAGACATAGAACCACACAAATCAGAGTGAACCAATTCTAACACTTCTTTGGCTCTATACCCCCTTGGCCTTGAACGGCCTCTTGGTCATTTTTCCTTCTAAGCAGGATTCACAAGTTGGAAAATTTTCCAACTCTAATGAACTTAAAAGTCCATCGGCTATAAGCCTCTGAATCCTACTTAAGTTAATATGACCAAGCCTTAGATGCCAAAGATATGCTTGGTTCATTTCCGAAGGTGCTTGTCTCTTATTAGAATTAGAAGATGAGTTATAAATTTCCATGTTTTGCTTTGTGGAAGAAATTGGATTTAAAGTATACAAATTGCCAACCAATGCACCAGAACAGATAATCACATTATTTCTTTTAATAACTACATCGTTACTGAAAGAAACAGAATATTCATCTAGAAACAGTTTAGAAACTGAAATTAAATTCTTTCTAAAACTGGGTACATAAAGACAATTTCTTAAAACCAAATTTCTATTTCTACTAAAAGATAAGTAGACGTCTCCCACTGCAACAGCTGCCACTTTAGTAGCATTGCCCATGTAGACGGTAATCTCTCCTTCAGATAGTTGTCGGGTTTCCTGGAACCCCTGCAGGGAATTGCAGACATGATCAGTGGCTCCCGTATCTACACACCAGGTGCTGGTAGATAACACCGCTAAACATGTTTCAACAACTAGAGCATGAGATATACCTTTGTTTTGGTTCCTACGAGGACAGTCCGCCTTCCAATGCTTGCAGATGAAGCACTTGCCCTTGGGCTTCTTCACTCGACTTTAAATCCCGTACTCGAGATTTATTTACTTTCTTTGTTGCCGACTTGTTTCTTCTTCTTCTTTCCTCTCGGTTTAGAAGTAGAACCATTTTCACATAGTGAATTTGAGAATTGTGACGAAATAATCCTCTGTCAGTAGTTTCCCTAATGAATAAATCCTCTTATTCATATTATAGTTCGGGAATTGCTCAAAACTTCTAGGTAGCGTTTGGAGGATCATATCGATCCGGGTTTCCCATCAATTTCTCCTCCAAGGATCATCTCGTTCGGATAAGTCATCATCTTTAGGATATGATCCCTTACAGGAGTACCCTCTTGCATGGTGGCTGTCATTATCTTTCTCATGGCTTCTTGCCTAGAAGCCCTATCCTGATGACCAAAGAGTTCCTTGAGATTGTTCATAATATCATAGGCTGCTGGTAAATCTTGATGCTGATGTTGCAATACATTTGACATTGAAGCCAAAATGTAACACCGCGCCATCTCATCTGCTTTTACCCATTTCCTATGATATTCAATCTCCTCTTGGGTAGATTCTCCAGTAGGTGCTTCAGGGCACTGCTCAGTCAGTACAAATTTATAGCTTTCAGCAGTAAGGACAATGTCCAGGTTCCTTTTCCAATCTATGTAATTAGGTCCAGTAAGTCTATTTTGTTGAAGTATGATGGAAAGTGGTGTTGGTTGCTACTCGGAAAACCTAGAGGTTCCACTGTACAAAAATTTTGTACAAAGGTCTGAACCTTTTCCTAGCTACCATGTGTTCTTTTAAATTAAATATTGGATCGCCTGCGGAACTTAACACGTTTGATCCAAAACTTAATCTATTTGTTCTTTAAGGTTTAGACTTGGATCTCCTGCGGAACTTAACACGTTTGATCCAAATCACCTAAGTTATTAATTCCATTAAATATTAATTTCCATAATTTGTTCCCAGTACTGACGTGGCGAGGCACATGGCCTTCTTGGATATGGGAACAACCACCACCGACTAGACAAAACCTTTTATGGAAAGCTAATATTTAATTTCCTAAAATAACTTTAGGTCAACCAAAAAGAACAATCAAATCACAAGGAAAAGAAAATAAAAGAACACAACTTCGAAAACATATTCGAAATACTAGAATCGTAAGCCTCTTGTATTTGGTATTATTTCCATAAATAACTAGCATGATGCGGAAAGGATAAATTACTAGTTATACCTTCTAAAAGACCTCTTGATCTTCTACCGTATTCCTCTTCTAACCTCGGACGTTGTGTGGGCAACGATCTTCCGAGATGAGAACCACCAAGCACCTTCTTCTTCCTTGCAAGTTTCGGCCACCACAATTCTCCAAGAGAAGTAAAGGTCCGGCCACCACCACCAAGCTCCAAGGGATGCAAGAAACAAAACCACCTTTCTCTCCTTCTTCTCCTAGCTAGAACCGGCCACCATCAAGAGCTCCAAGAGAGGTTGCCGCCGGCCATAAGAAGAAGAGAAGAGGAAGAAGTTAGGGCCGGCCACCAAGGAGGAAAAGAGAGGAGAAGAATAATAGAGTTGATCACCCGTGAAGGCACCTCTACCCCCTCTTTTATAATCCTTGGTCTTGACAAATAAGGAAATTTTAATAAAAAATTCCTTAATTCTTTTGTCATAAAAAAGAAAAATTATTTTAATTAAAAAATAATTTTCTTCTTTTAATAATAATGGCCGGCCACTTCTAATTCCCCAAAACAAGGAAAATTTAATTCACACAAGAATTAAAACTTCCTAATTTGTTTCTATAAATTTATAAAAATTTCTCCAATAATTTTTATCCCTTCATGATTGGTTAATAAAAAGGAAATTTTATAAATTAAAATCTTTCTTTTAAACATGTGGATAATTTCCAAAAAGAAAAGTTAACTATAAAAATTAAAATCTCTTTTCAATCTACAAATAAGGAAAGATATCAAATCTTTTCTTAATCTTTTGTAGAAACTAATAAAAGAGAATATTTAATTTTTAAACTTCTCTTTTAAATTATTATCATGGTTAAAAAGGAAAGTTTTTCTTAAAAATAAAATTTCCTTTCAATCTACAAATAAGGAAAGATTTCAAATCTTTTCTTAATCTTTTGTAGAAAGCTTTAAAAGGAAAGATTTAATTTTTAAACTCTCTTTTAAAACTATGATATCCACATAAGAAATAATTTTTTTTTTAAAAAAATCCTTTTTAATATGATGTGGCCGGCCACCTAAGCTTGGGCTCTAAGCTATTGGCCGACCCGGCCCTAAGCTTGAGCTTCAAGCTTAGCTTGGCCGGCCCCTATTGGTTGGGTAAGAAGGTGGGTATGTGGTGGGTATAAATCTCTATATACAAGAAGCTACGATAGGGACCGAGAGGAGGAATTGGTTTTGGTCTCCCGATAAAATTAAGCATCCCGTGTTCGCCCCGAACACACAACTTAATTTTATCAATAATAATTCATTCCACTAGAGAACTATTATTGAACTACCGCACCAATCCCAAATTACATTTTTGGGCTCCTTCTTATTATGAGTGTGTTAGTCTCCCTGTGTTTAAGATGTCAAATGTCCATTAATTAAGCGAGTTACTGACAACTCATTTAATTAATATCTTAGTCCAAGAGTAGTACCACTTAACCTTATTATCATATCGGACTAAGTCCACCTGCAGGGTTTAACATGACAATCCTTATAAGCTCCTCTTGAGGACATTCTCAACCTAGATCACTAGGACACAGTTTCCTTCTATAATCAACAATACACACTATAAGTGATATCATTTCCCAACTTATCGGGCTTATTGATTCATCGAACTAAATCTCACCCATTGATAAATTAAAGAAATAAATATCAAATATATGTGCTTGTTATTATATTAGGATTAAGAGCACACACTTCCATAATAACTGAGGTCTTTGTTTCTTTATAAAGTCAGTATAAAAGAAACAACCTCTAATAGTCCTACTCAATACACTCTAAGTGTACTAGTGTAATTATATAGTTAAGATAAACTAATACCTAATTACACTACGACCTTCCAATGGTTTGTTCCTTTCCATTATGGTCGTGAGTTACTGTTTATAATTTATAAGGTACTGATAACATGATCCTCTGTGTGTGACACCACACACCATGTTATCTACAATATAAATTAATTGAACAACTACATTTATCATAAATGTAGACATTTGACCAATGTGATTCTTATTTCTAGATAAATGTTTATACCAAAAGCTAGGCTTTTAGTATACACTCTAACAAGTGGGTTGAAAGTCATCCTAAGAATCACAAATAACTTTTGGTCAGAACTCTAAATTTAGAATAATATTGATTCCTCAAGCAATACTATTTTAAATTAACCAACACCTCAAAACACCGTGAATTTTGTATGTCACGTTAGTGTGGACGTATACTAATTCAACATTTGTAAAAGGAGGGTTTTAACCCATTAATTTTATTATCTTGTCAACCTAACTTTTTGACAAATAAAATTAATAGTTGGTATCATTTGGTCACACAAATAATAGCAGTAACTCCGATGGGGAGGATACTATTAGATGTGTCTAAGTGTATACCACTACTTGACACTAAGTCCATTAATAAGATTATGCCCCTTCCATTGGGGAAGATCACACGCTCTTAATTAACTTCCTATAGTCATCCAAAAATGGAAGTCTGTTCTAGTGATCCGCAAACAAGCTCATCCGTTATGGAGGAAGGCACTCAGAGCCAACGCGCAAGCTTGTTTGCATCACTTACAAACCAGTAATGAAGACCATGGGATTTACTTAAAAATCCCTCTCCCACTTAGTTATTTATAAATGAGGAATTTAAACTATGCTAGCCTACTAAACTTGTAAACTAACATGCACACACAGCATAATATAAAAGCAATAAATAGAAAATCTAAATTTTCAACTATTATGGCTTTTGTCTCTAGTTGTCCTCCGTGTGTTATCATCCCAAGCTGCTGTCATATTTGGCCACCGCCACCGGGTCTAGCTGTCGCATCCATCTTGCTCCTAGTTCCGCTGCGCCTCTGGTCCTTAGAAGGTTCCACGCGTTGCAAGATTCGATCCGCGACCTAAATAGAATTTTACATTTTGATCCTATATTCCATAAAAGGAATGTACATGTATCTAGATCAAAAATAAAATCCTAATAAAACTAAATACAGCTCTGCTGTATTTTAATACAATCATGCACACACATATAAATGCCCTTGACATGTCCAAGGGTCCAATCACACACATAATAACTAAAAGCCATAATAGTTGGATCATGCATCCACAAAGTTAGCACATCCTACTATTATCCTGCCTAAATTTAATTACAATAAAATTTCCTCAATTTCCTTGACATGATTTAATTGAGAAAAATAAAATAAAATTTCCCAATTAAATTTACATTGGCCGGCCACATCATTGGAGAACAAATTGGACAAGTTTCAATCAACAATTAAAACTTCCTAATTTATTTCCGAAAGTTTTAAAATTAAAATTTCTCTTTAAAAATCTCTACATGGTTAATAAAAGAAATTTCTATAATTTTAATTTTATCAACATGTGAATAATTTTTAAAGAGAAAATAAAATATCTCACCAATCTACAAATAAGGAAAGAGATCTAATCTCTTCCTTTAATCTTTTGTAAATTTTACAAGAGAGATAATTTAATTTTAATTCTCTTTAATAAATTATTTCTTCCACATAATAAAAAATTAAAATTAGAATTCTTTTTAATTTATTTTGTCCGGCCCCACTAGCTTGGGTTCAAGCTAGGGTCGACCACCCAATCTTATACCTAGGCCGGCCCTAGCTTGTTTCCCAAGCTAGCTTGGCCGACCCCTATTGGGTGGGTATAGAAGGTGGGTATAGGTGGGTATAGAACTCTACAAATAAGAGGCTACGATAGGGACCGAGAGGAGGAATTGGTTTTGGTCTCCCGATAAAATTAAGCATCCCGTGTTCGCCCCGAACACACAACTTAATTTTATCAATGATAATTCATTCCACTAGAGAACTATCATTGAACTACCGCACCAATCCCAAATTATATTTTTTGGGCTCCTTCTTATTATGAGCGTGTTTGTCTCCCTGTGTTTAAGATATCGAATGTCCACTAATTAAGTGAGTTACTGACAACTCATTTAATTAATATCTAAGTCCAAGAGTAGTACCACTCAACCTTATCGTCATGTCGGACTAAGTCCACCTGCAGGGTTTAACATGACAATCCTTATGAGCTCCTCTTGGGGACATTATCAACCTAGTATCTCTAGGACACAGTTTCCTTCTATAATCAACAACACACACTATAAGTGATATCATTTCCCAACTTATCAGGCTTATTGATTCATCGAACTAAATCTCACCCTTTGATAAATTAAAGAAATAAATATCAAATATATATGCTTGTTATTATATTAGGATTAAGAGCACACACTTCCATAATAACTGAGGTCTTTGTTCCTTTATAAAGTCAGTATAAAAGAAACGACCTCAAATGGTCCTACTCAATACACTCTAAGTGTACTAGTGTAATTATACAGTCAAGATAAACTGATACCTAATTACACTATGACCTTCTAATGATTTGTTCCTTTCCATTTTGGTCGTGAGCTATTGTTTATAATTTATAAGGTACTGATAACATTATCTTCTGCATGTGACACCACATGCTATGTTATCTTCAATATAAATTAATTGAACAACTACAAACAAATGTAGATAATTTGACCAAATGTGATTCTTTATTCAAAACAAATGTTTACAAAAGCTTAGGCTTTTAGTATACACTCCAACAGAAATCATGCACTTGTGGTTGTATAATAAGTTTTTGGCGTCGTTGTTGGGAACAACGTCTATAACATTAGAGATAATCATTTGAGTTAGACTAGACTTTTCTTTACTTTTCTATTACATAGCTGTAACTAGTCTTAGAAATTCTATTTTCTCAATCTTATCTTTTTTTTCTGATTACTTTTTCAGCAATTTTTCTTGTTACAATTCAAATTTTGCATCTTATATTTTCAGAATTTTAGTTCAGTTTTTCCTTGCTTTTCAAGTAAAGAGAAAACTTTGTTACTTGTGATCTTATTCCTTACATGCGAAGATCTAACCTTGCAGGAGATTTATTACCTCTTGATCCAGAGATTGATAGAACTTTTCATAGGAGGAAGATTTTTCAAAGAAATCAAGAAGAACAAGAACATTCTAATATGGCAAACAAACCATTGAAAGATTATGCAGCACCGTATACCAGAGGGCTTCGTTCTAGTATCACAAGACCATCTATTAAAGCCAACAATTTTGAGATCAAACCTGCAATAATCACTATGGTACAACAAAATCAGTTTGGAGGCAGACCACACGAAGACCCAAATCAACATCTTGAAATTTTATATGAAATCTGCAGCACCATGAAGATGAACAGTGTTCCATCAAAAGCACTGAGATTATTATTATTTGGGTTTTCTTTAAGAGATAGAGCAAAAGAATGGTTGAACTCTTTACCAACTAATACCATAACCACTTAGGAGCAATGTGAGTAACAATTCCTTGATAAATTCTATCCTCCAAGTAAGACCGCTCATATGAGAAATCTAATTGCAAGCTTCAGATAGTCAGACTTAGAATCTTTATTTGAAGCATGGGATAAATACAACAATATGCTCAGACAATGCCACATCATGGGTTAGAAAAATGGCTAGTTCTATATACTTTTTATAACGGCATCAACTATCATACTAAGGTGTCTTTAGATTCTACAACTGGAGGGGCACTTATGAATAAAAGTTTAGATGAGGTCGAGGATATTATTGAGAGTGTAGCGCAAAACCATCATCAATGGGCAACAGAAAGAAGTGGAGGCTATTCCTATCCAAACCCAGTTAAAGCATCAGGAAAATTTAATGTAGATGTAATCACTTTGATGTCTTCAAAACTAGATGCCATTACTAAAAAGATAGAAAATATGGGAGCAAATTCTGCATCAGTCAATGCCATAGTATGCGTTTGTGAAACTTGTGGAAGCTTAGATCATTCTCAAGACTCATGTCCTTTAGGAGATATTTCTACATAAATTAATCAATTAGAGCAATGTGATGCTATCATGAGTTACAATAAGAAACAGAATAATTCATACTCCAACACATACAACCCTAGTTGGAAGAATCATCCAAATTTCTCTTATAGAAATAATCAAGAACAAGGGCCATCCACAGGGAGTTAGACCAAGCTATCGGCCTGGACAGCAAAGCTATCAACAACAATCTTCTCAAGGCTATCAATTCTAAATTGGAGAAAATGATTGAAGAAGTTATTTCCAATCAAAATGAAATGAAACAAGAGATTAAGCTACTCACTCAGAGAATGGATAATTCAAAGAAGCTCCAGAAAATACAAGATAGCCAAATTGCCCAGATAGCTTCATCACCTTTAAGAGCATTAGGACAATTTTCAGGTAAACCTGATGTCAACCCAATGGAAGACTGCAACAAAATTGAACTTAGGAGTGGACGGACCTTAGGAGATCCTCACGTGACTGCTCCAAAAGGGATGAAAATTCAAGAAGAGCTCTCTCCTCCAACACTTGAACAAATTCAGATTCAATATGAAGAGGAGAGTGCCAAGAAGGTTGAAGAGACTCTTCCACTTTACCCTCAAATCCAAGTAATCCCTTTTCCTCAAAGATTAGTCATGATGAAGAAAGATGAAGAGTTCGGCAGATTTCTAGATAAAGTTAAAGATATTTGTGTTGAGGTACCTCTGATTGATGCAATTCAACAAATGCCAAAGTTTTCTAAATTTCTAAAGGATATTATATCCAACAAAAGAAGAAAAGGAGACATCGAGATCGTAGCTCTTACTAAAGAATGTAGTGCTTTATTTGAGAAGAATACTTGTAACGACCACCCTTCTAACTACTACTATTCTCTAAGGATGACCGTTACTTAACTACTAACTCTACTTAACCGGTAGGATTAAAAATCACATGGAAACCCTTACCGAAAAATTCCGGCAGAATCTCCCTTGTACCGGTGACCATATTTAACAATACATGCAAGTAATGAATAGCAGAAACAAAATAAAAACATACAATTAACTAACAGCGGAAGACTAAATGACTCATCTAATACATTCTTAATAAATGACAGTCTTAATAAATTCTTAAACTAAGTCCCAAGGCTTCCATAGTCCTGGCATCACACACCATCCGCGCCACCTTGTCGCCTTCCTTGCTAACCCTTTTCTTTTCATTTATCTGCAGTAAGAGGAAGTGTAGTCTATAAGCAAAATTTGCTTAGTAAGCGCTATCTAACTCACAAAAACACGAATGTGCATGTATACGAAAAGAACTAGGAACTATATGCTCTAAAAGAAATAAAGCATAAACATAACTGCTCATGTCAAACTAATAGCAAAGAAAAGCTAAGAAATCTACTCATGTGATTCTACTCGCTAGTCATGCTACTCATCTAATAGGTAAACATGAAACTACTCATCCACTAGATAAACATGGTAGAATAAAGAACTAAACTTACTGAATTCTAAACACCTTCTGAATCTTATTCCACTTGTTTAAAGACTTATTCTTTAATACTTTATACTTATGTAAAACTCATTTTACTTGTTCAAAAACTTATACTTATAATACTTCAAAATAATAATCAACTTCTTCTTGGGCCCAGGCTTAGTACCATCTTATGCGCGTTCCCTAATAGGCTGGGGTAGCGAGCCACCAATCCTAAAAGAGCAGACCTCGGTCTACCAGGGCCAAGACCTCGGAAATGGTCACCTGGATTTGTTTAACGACAAGCTCTTGGATGTCGGGTACTAGCCTCTTCTTAAAAGTAAAATACTTATAATCTTAATTACTTCTTCTTTAAATGCCTTGGCATTTTAATAGGCACCTTGTGTGCTAAAAATCCCTAAAGTCTCGACTTTGGGATCTACTTAAGGCCTCGGCCTTTTCTTTCTTTTCTTTAGCTTTCTTATACTTGTTCAAGTAAAATACTTGTTCTTATTAATACTTCTAATAAAAGATTGCTTCTTACAAAACTGAAATGTAAATACTTAAACAACCTAGAATTGAATGCTTAAACAAACAAAACTGAATCTGTTTAAGGTCACAAGCAACCTAAAAGCATAGAACTATCTCATACTAGAAAGAACTAAAACAATAATCCATAAAGCAAATCAAACCAAAAACTGAATTTGCTGGAATATCCATAAACTGATCATGCCCATTAAAGTGACAAGGAAGAACTTAAATCTGTGTTACTAATCAATCCCACATGCATTCAAAACTATAATAAAAGAAAGCTGCCGAAACTTAAAGAAACCACAGCATAACCAATCCTAACACGTCTAAATTTGATGTACTAATCATAAAGGTGAATGAATTCAAATTACATTCTCAAGCTATACCAATCATCTTCTTTCTTCCTTAAATACTTATTTCATTCCATCCTACTTGTGTGTCCTTTACATTACGAAATAGGCCACCTGGAATGTTATCTATACTTAACCCATAGTTCTACATATTATTGGAAGAATTAAAGCATCAAGGAAGTGAAGAACATGCAGTATGGTATATTATATTGGTGTTCCTCTTTCATGTTGCTCCTCTAATTGACAATGCTTAACTAAGTTTCTTTGGATATAAATCTGATACTACATGACAATCTAAAACTGCTTATACAAAAAAAATTGATCATGAAAGGTCTAAGGCAAGGGTAGAGCTCCTCATCCTACAGGAAACCAATGGCACAGAACAATTGAAAACATAAAGCATACTGCAGCAGCAACGCAAAGAGGATATAAACATTGGTCTCTTTCTATTATAGCTACTCATAATCACCTAAAGGTTAGGATCATGCACAATTTATAAAGGCCAAAATATAATATCACTAGCATGGAAACCAAGCCAAACTTACAAGCTTTAGAAATCCTGGTCTAAACCGCAAAAGAACTAATTCTTAGGCATGCTTCCGCAGAAATGAAAAGAAACAGCAATTAAGCAAATCTGTGCAGCACAATCCGAAAACAGAGAAAGCAAAGGAACTCATGCAAAGCTTCGGAAACAAGGAGGGAATCAAAGATTAAACCTCGGAGCTATCCTACTGCAGGTGAGTAGCAACTTACCTATCCTTGGACTCAAACCGAGAAGAAAGGAAGGTTCTAGGGTTCGGGCAGCTCAAATTCCTGCTCTTCTTCGTGCTTACAGCTTCTCCTCGACGAGAAGTGGAGAAAACCCCTCGGAGAACTTTGGCCGGCCGCCGGAAAACAAAGCCTAGCTCGGCTGCGATTTCGCCCAAGCAGGAATCGCCCGCACAGCGCCGTCGCGAGAGGAGAAGGAGAGAAAGGTTTCGGTCACGGGATAATTAATCCCTAACTTATCCCTCTTTTATAACCTAAAGTTTATGGCTTAAGACTATTTCGCTATTAATTTGTTCACGAAATAATCGTGGGACAGTTGGTTAGCCCGCTCCGCTTAAAGCTTCGGTTTGGCCGAGGTTGTGGCTTCGAAACTCGGCCGACTCCTATTTCTTCCTTCGTTTCTACGTATAACTTAAATAAATTTTTCATAAATTTAATTATGAAAACTTGTCTGGTCTGTTGGTTAAGCGAATCTTTACTTAACCCGAGGTTCACAGTTCGAATCTCGGCTTAATTTCTTATTTTTTTGCAACTTGTTCCTTTTGGTAAAAATACCAAACGAAATCCAAAAATTACATAAAAATACTCTATAAATTCCTAAAAATCTCTAGAATTTTTCTAAAGCATTTCTAGATTTTAATAAGATCTTTTAGGACTTCAAATCATGAAATTTGGGGTGTTACAATTCTCCCTCCCTTATAAAAAGTTCGTCCTCGAACTTAGAATAATTCTAGACATTTCTATCTCATACTGTCCTCATGCTTCTAAGTAACTTCCTCATGCTTTCGGTTCTAAATGACTTCTACTAATGATACTCTTTTGTTCCTTAGTCTCGTAACTTCTCGGTCTTATATTATTCATATCGCATCGTACCCATTAGTGGTCCTTGGAAGGCTTGATATCTTCTCTATACTTTCTAAGCATACTTACGTATATGAATATAAGAGAAACAAAACTAAAATTGTCTCTATTCTTTCTAGGCATATGTATCAAAACATAAAAAATTAAAACATGAATTTTCTTCTATCCTAAGCACATATAAGCAGATACTCTATACTGCAAATAATAAAGAAAGCATAAAAGAAAATTAAATACTTTCTTACTTGAAGACGGCAAGGATGGTGCTGATGTGTGATGCTGGAGAATGGGAACTGCTCTGATACCAACTGTAACAACCACCCTTCTTACTACTACTATTCTCTAAGGATGACCGTTACTTAACTACTAACTCTACTTAACCGGTAGGATTAAAAATCACATGGAAACCCTTACCGAAAAATTCCGGCAGAATCTCCCTTGTACCGGTGACCATATTTAACAATACATGCAAGTAATGAATAGCAGAAACAAAATAAAAACATACAATTAACTAACAGCGGAAGACTAAATGACTCATCTAATACATTCTTAATAAATGACAGTCTTAATAAATTCTTAAACTAAGTCCCAAGGCTTCCATAGTCCTGGCATCACACACCATCCGCGCCACCTTGTCGCCTTCCTTGCTAACCCTTTTCTTTTCATTTATCTGCAGTAAGAGGAAGTGTAGTCTATAAGCAAAATTTGCTTAGTAAGCGCTATCTAACTCACAAAAACACGAATGTGCATGTATACGAAAAGAACTAAGAACTATATGCTCTAAAAGAAATAAAGCATAAACATAACTGCTCATGTCAAACTAATAGCAAAGAAAAGCTAAGAAATCTACTCATGTGATTCTACTCGCTAGTCATGCTACTCATCTAATAGGTAAACATGAAACTACTCATCCACTAGATAAACATGGTAGAATAAAGAACTAAACTTACTGAATTCTAAACACCTTCTGAATCTTATTCCACTTGTTTAAAGACTTATTCTTTAATACTTTATACTTATGTAAAACTCGTTTTACTTGTTCAAAAACTTATACTTATAATACTTCAAAATAATAATCAACTTCTTCTTGGGCCCAGGCTTAGTACCATCTTATGCGCGTTCCCTAATAGGCTGGAGTAGCGAGCCACCAATCCTAAAAGAGCAGACCTCGGTCTACCAGGGCCAAGACCTCGGAAATGGTCACCTGGATTTGTTTAACGACAAGCTCTTGGATGTCGGGTACTAGCCTCTTCTTAAAAGTAAAATACTTATAATCTTAATTACTTCTTCTTTAAATGCCTTGGCATTTTAATAGGCACCTTGTGTGCTAAAAATCCCTAAAGTCTCGACTTTGGGATCTACTTAAGGCCTCGGCCTTTTCTTTCTTTTCTTTAGCTTTCTTATACTTGTTCAAGTAAAATACTTGTTCTTATTAATACTTCTAATAAAAGATTGCTTCTTACAAAACTGAAATGTAAATACTTAAATAACCTAGAATTGAATGCTTAAACAAACAAAACTGAATCTGTTTAAGGTCACAAGCAACCTAAAAGCATAGAACTATCTCATACTAGAAAGAACTAAAACAATAATCCATAAAGCAAATCAAACCAAAAACTGAATTTGCTGGAATATCCATAAACTGATCATGCCCATTAAAGTGACAAGGAAGAACTTAAATCTGTGTTACTAATCAATCCCACATGCATTCAAAACTATAATAAAAGAAAGCTGCCGAAACTTAAAGAAACCACAGCATAACCAATCCTAACACGTCTAAATTTGATGTACTAATCATAAAGGTGAATGAATTCAAATTACATTCTCAAGCTATACCAATCATCTTCTTTCTTCCTTAAATACTTATTTCATTCCATCCTACTTGTGTGTCCTTTACATTACGAAATAGGCCACTTGGAATGTTATCTATGCTTAACCCATAGTTCTACATATTATTGGAAGAATTAAAGCATCAAGGAAGTGAAGAACATGCAGTATGGTATATTATATTGGTGTTCCTCTTTCATGTTGCTCCTCTAATTGACAATGCTTAACTAAGTTTCTTTGGATATAAATCTGATACTACATGACAATCTAAAACTGCTTATACAAAAAAAATTGATCATGAAAGGTCTAAGGCAAGGGTAGAGCTCCTCATCCTACAGGAAACCAATGGCACAGAACAATTGAAAACATAAAGCATACTGCAGCAGCAACGCAAAGAGGATATAAACATTGGTCTCTTTCTATTATAGCTACTCATAATCACCTAAAGGTTAGGATCATGCACAATTTATAAAGGCCAAAATATAATATCACTAGCATGGAAACCAAGCCAAACTTACAAGCTTTAGAAATCCTGGTCTAAACCGCAAAAGAACTAATTCTTAGGCATGCTTCCGCAGAAATGAAAAGAAACAGCAATTAAGCAAATCTGTGCAGCACAATCCGAAAACAGAGAAAGCAAAGGAACTCATGCAAAGCTTCGGAAACAAGGAGGGAATCAAAGATTAAACCTCGGAGCTATCCTACTGCAGGTGAGTAGCAACTTACCTATCCTTGGACTCAAACCGAGAAGAAAGGAAGGTTCTAGGGTTCGGGCAGCTCAAATTCCTGCTCTTCTTCGTGCTTACAGCTTCTCCTCGACGAGAAGTGGAGAAAACCCCTCGGAGAACTTTGGCCGGCCGCCGGAAAACAAAGCCTAGCTCGGCTGCGATTTCGCCCAAGCAGGAATCGCCCGCACAGCGCCGTCGCGAGAGGAGAAGGAGAGAAAGGTTTCGGTCACGGGATAATTAATCCCTAACTTATCCCCCTTTTATAACCTAAAGTTTATGGCTTAAGACTATTTCGCTATTAATTTGTTCACGAAATAATCGTGGGACAGTTGGTTAGCCCGCTCCGCTTAAAGCTTCGGTTTGGCCGAGGTTGTGGCTTCGAAACTCGGCCGACTCCTATTTCTTCCTTCGTTTCTACGTATAACTTAAATAAATTTTTCATAAATTTAATTATGAAAACTTGTCTGGTCTGTTGGTTAAGCGAATCTTTACTTAACCCGAGGTTCACAGTTCGAATCTCAGCTTAATTTCTTATTTTTTTGCAACTTGTTCCTTTTGGTAAAAATACCAAACGAAATCCAAAAATTACATAAAAATACTCTATAAATTCCTAAAAATCTCTAGAATTTTTCTAAAGCATTTCTAGATTTTAATAAGATCTTTTAGGACTTCAAATCATGAAATTTGGGGTGTTACAATACTTCCCCGAAGCTCCAAGATCCAGGAAGCTTTTATATACCTTGCACTATAGGAGCTAAATTTATAGAAAAGGCTTTTTGTGTTTTGGCGTCGAGTGTTAGCCTCATTCTATACTCAATTTGTAATAAGCTAGGGCTCAAAAACTTTAAACTTACTACCTTGGCTCTACAATTAGCTAATCATTCTTGCAGGTACCCTATGAATATTGTGGAAGATGTGTTGATAGAGGTTGGTTGGAGCTTTATTCCCATAGATTTTGTGGTACTTGACATGGAAGAAGACCTGAAAATTTCAATCATATTGGGAAGACCCTTCCTTACAGTAGCTAGAGCAATAATTGATGTGAAAAACCATAGACTTTCATTGGTAATCGGTAAAAAAAGGTTGGAATATGATCTATCTAATTCTTCTAACCATGTCTCTTCTTTTCTAGCAAGTGTTTGCAGTAGGGCAGATGCTTACAAATTTGAGGATTGGAACTTCCATCCTCATGGGAGGCTACCAGACAAAGAACATGATCCGGCGAGCATTGGGAGAAGGCCTTCCATTAAAAATGAAAAATGCATCTGTCCTCCGAGGGCAAGAATGAGAGAAGAAGGAGCACACTCAACCCTAGGAGAGAAATTCGTATCTCCTTGGGTATAGCCATGAAAATGGAAACGGGGTCGAGATAATTACCTTAAACAAGAACTTCTTGGGTGGCAACCCAAGGGTTCTTTTATTAGATTCAATTTGAGTTTTCTTTTTCATTAGTTAGTGCTTTTAATCCGTTGTTGTTTTTGTCTTCAGGTTGAACATAACTTCCATGAGCTGGCTATGATTATTTCATGGGCATGGAGGTATTGGAGAAGTCAGAAAAGAGGAAATGTAGCACTTTTTGGTCTTGACAGAGCCCGATCATGTACCATACACGGCCATGTGACATTTCTAGAGAAGGAGGAGAACTCGGCCGTGTGACATACATAGCCGTGTGGCACTTACAGAGGTGGAGGAGTACAAGGCCATGTGACTCACACTGGCCATGTGAGTTCACCCGAGAAGAAGAAGGATAAGGTCGTGTGATTTCACACGGCCGTGTGAAAATTCTAGAGGAGGAGAAGAAGGAGGCCGTGTGACACACATGGCCGTGTGAGGAAGACAGAGAAGAAAATGAACACGGCCATGCGACACACACTGCCGTGTGAGCCCAGCCAAGGAAGAAATGACACTGCCCATGTCATTTGGCATGGTCATGTGAATCTGACTGAAAGGAGGACTGCTTGGGCTATGTAGATCTACATGGTCGTGTGGAGCATCTCGACCTGGCCGTGTCTATAAGACACGGTCGTGCCATGGCCGTGTCGGCCACACCCCCAAGCCAAGTCTTCTCTCCAACCCTCTCTCATCTTCAACCTTCCTTCTTAACCTCTCAGATCTAGATCTCTCAATAATTTTTTCCCACAAACCACATCTAGATCTAGATCTAAACAACAATTAGCCTCTTGTACCCTCAAGATCTACAACTTCCTTCCCTAAGATCCTATTTTTCAAGACCCATTCTCTCAAGATCTCACTTCTCCAAATAAACAACACTTTTCCCTCTTGGAACTCGACATCATGTCTAACCTTTTGAAGAAGCTTCGAAAAGGAAGTGGTGGTTTAAGCCAAGAAAAGGATCTATCAAAGGAAAAGGGCAAGGAGAAAGTCATAAAGGGGAAAGGAAAATGGAGGGCACGCGACGAAGATAACGATAATGAATTCAATATCATTTTTAGAAATGAGGATCATAAAGCTAGATTTGATATTCTTGTCACAAGGAAGGTTGTGTGTACATGATACATGGACCCAACTATTTTAAACGTTTTAAGAATTAGAGATGATGTAGATTGGATGATTAGTTCTCTATATTAGGATGACATTATGTACACACATCTTCCTACATACTCACGAATTATATTTGAATTCTTAAGCTCATTAGATGTCCACTATTCAAATGAAGATGATTATGTTGACAAAATTACTTTTAGGTTAATGAATCAAGAAATTCAGTGGCCATTTAGTGACTTCAACAGTTATTTTGGTTTATCTACTAGCGGCTCTCGTAGGTTTGACCCTAGATTTAATTGGAATAGTTTTTGGAATTCAATCACCAGACTGGATCAACCTTATGAGCCTTCTAGAGCTAAAGCTTCCCATATGCAAAACCTCATCTTTAGATACTTAAACCGAGTTATGAGTAAAATTAATTTTGGTAGAGGAGAAAGCGATGGAGTCATTAGGAAAGTGGAACTTTATGCTCTATGGGCTATGTTACATAAGGTTGACTTTGATTCTGGTTTCGATTTTTTGCAAAACCTAGTGAGAGCCGGGAAAGCATCCTCAGGATTGATTGTCTTTGGTGGATTGATTACCCAAATAGCTATAAATCTGGGTTATGATCTAGACGAGTTAGAAGTTGTTCATGGCAATGACATGATCGATATCGATGCATATCTTGCCATGAAGCTGATTTGTCAAGATGAGAATGATTTTGCCTTTCCTAAGAAGGATGGGTTTGCTTTACCCCTTCCTTATCCCGAGTGGACCTCTATTCGTAACCCCACTAATTGGGTGATCACTGATTTAGATCCCGAGAATGTCTCTTCCTTGTCTAAAGACACCAAGCCCCACCTTAAGCCCTCGTCATCTAGATACCCGTAGCCGTCCGGACATCCGGAACCTGCTAAGCACTCTTTTGCCTATGGTACGAGTCACTCCATATTTGATTTTTCAGATTTCTGTGCCTCTCTAGACTCGCTTCAAGAGAAGTAAGAGGCCCAACGAGTAATGTTAAAGGGTCGCTTCACCTTATCTGATAACCAGTATAGAGAGGTGCAAGATCATTTTCAGTTCACAAGGAACTTTTAGGGTCAGGTGGCTGAATTTGTCCAGGATTATGATACGGATCAAGCTAGAATGAGAGAGTTCATAGAGGGCATGATCGTTACGCGTTAATAAGTTGACGCCCTCTATGAATATCATAGGATCCTAAGCGAGACTCCTAGTTTTTCTGTTGGCTGACCGTGTAGACCTCCATTTCCCCGCCCTCCCCCTCCACCACCACAATATTGATTTCATCAGGATAATCAAAAGTTTAAGTTTGGGGGGGGGGTGTTTATAACCTAAAATTTTTGTATTTTTTTTTACATTTTCAATTTTTCTTTTTACTTTGCTTGCATTTAGTTTTTGCTTATGTCTTGCATTCAGTTTTTCTTTGTTTTATTTGATTGGCTTGTTTTTTTTTACTGTCACTTGATTGTCTTTTGAAACATTTTGTGGCATATTGAGAACATCATTCCTCATTACTGCTAACTTATCTAAGAGCAAAATTGTTTGCGCGTTTATATCTTGATTCATCATGTTTTGGATATAATGCTAGTATATTTAGTGTACCTCTTTTCTCTATCTTAAGTAGCATGATATGAGCTAAGTATTGTATGGAAACAAATTCGAGTTTTGGCTTAATATTAAGGATTCTATTATCACTTTACTTGAGCTTGAATAGTTGATATCATTGGAATAGTCATGATTCATCCTATTTGTTTAGTACTTAGTTCCTATGGTGATTTCTCAAACTACATCTTAGTTACTAGATGATGCTCAAGTCATGTAAGCTCATTTGAAAAATCAAAATATCCCAATATTTGCACTTATATACATTTGTGTTCAAGTGTTGCATCTTGCAATCACTAAATAAAGGGAAAAAATAATGAATAAGGGATATAAAAAATAGTTGTCGTGAGTGGAAACAAGTAAGTTACCCCTTTGAGATCGAGTAAGGTTACTGGGGAAATGACTTCTATGTTTCTCTTGATATCGAGCACACCTTTGAGACCTTGGGTTAATTGAGAAATATGAACCAAGTGTGTGGCAGGTAAGTGTCTATCACCGGGAACATTAGGAACTCGATTGGATGATGACTTGATTAGGACAAAGATTAAAACCTGAAGAGTTTGGGTCACTTATTGCACTGTGCACAAGAAACTTATGCTTATGTCATACTTGAGTTATTTCCATGATCATGCTTATCAATGAAACTTATAGATAGACTTAGAAAAGTACACTAGGGATTATAATGTATTATAGAACATATGAGTTTAGATTACGACATTTTACTTGAGGGTAAGCAAAGGTTTAAGTCTGGGGGTGTGATGTGCGTAGATTATATACACTTATTTAGCATGTTTTGACGCATATTCATATATTTTATGCATGCTTTGTCTAAGCACCTTCATACTCTTTGTCTTACTTTCAGTATAAATACTCTTCTTTTTTTGAAGATCTACTCTTGTATATTTTCTATCTTCAGGAGTCAAATTTGGAGAAGAAATGATATTTATGGTTGATCCAACCAACAAGCAAAGGAAGACAACACTGGCCATATGAGCCACACGGCCATGCTGAAGGAGTAGGGAGAAAAATGACCTTGGTCGTGTGGAGCAGGCAGGCCGTGTAGCTTCAGCACAGGAGGAGCTTGACATGGCTGTGTGGATCCACACAACCATGTCACCCCAGCAGCACGATGTCGTGTAGATCTACACAGCCCAAGCAACATCTCCACATGGTCATGTAACATTTCCAAAGAAGAGGCAAGCCCAAGTCATGTGTGCCACATGGCCGTGCAAGAATTTCAGAGGCCAAAATTTGCCAGGCCATGTGAGCCACACGGCTGTGTGAGCCAACCAGTGGCAGAAAAATGCACGGTCGTGTGAAGGTCACATGGTCGTGTGACCTTGGCCGAGAGCAAAGCAGTTGGGGTCGTGTGGTGGTCGTGCCCTGCTCTATATAAAAGGGGTTTCTCCCCCTTTCAAAGGGGCAAGCTCTCCCTTTTGTGGAGATCAAGTTTGGGGCCAATCTTCACCTTCTCCAACCTTGATCCAGCATTCCAAAGCAATTCCATCTCCGATTCAACTCCAGAATCTAGGGATTGGTTCCGAAGATCACTCATCGTAACTAGATAAGCATTTCTAATCTCTTCTCTTGATTGAGATTGAAATATTTGTGATCTCTTTGTCTTTGGATCTCTATCTTTATATTATGGAGTAGATTCATTATTCTAGAAATAAGGGAGTATTTGTGGTGTAATTTGATGTAAGAATCTTATGGATATGTCAATTTCCTATCTCAATGATGTTGTTATGTTTTGTATTTATTTGATCTTATGTGGATTGTTGTGTTTGGATCTAATTATCATGCTTGATTGGATGTTTGTCCTACTTGTGGATCTTGTAGAGGGATTCCCTAGATCGTATGACCGAGGGGCGCTAGTGACAAGCTACCCTTCTAACAGTCGTCTAGGTAATCACCTTGAAAGGTGAAGCTAGTCTCTACAAAGAGGTGGAATAGTTGAGTGCATTTATCCCCTATGCCTTTCTGTGGATTGAATGGTGATGTATTTCTATATTGTATGACCAAGGGACGTTGGTGACAGGCGGCCCTGCTAATGGACTTCATAGGGATTATGACTATTAAATTACTAGAGGTATAGATAAAAGTTCCTTGTTGGTTAAGTTCTGCATGAGAAAACTAGCAACTTCCTGCAAATGAATGACAATTGAGGATAAGAATTGGTAGATCACCTCACATTGATAAATATCACAATGAAACCGAACTCCTAGAACTCTCATAAACCCAAGTTCTTACATTTGATTTTCTATTTCTATTTCGAGTTGCTACTTATTACATTCACTTCCTTTGTCGATTGTTTAGCTAATTCATTGTGAGACATCTCTAGTGCTTATAACTAGTCCATATGGAATCGATAATCTTTTTATTACTAGCGACGAAACCGTGCGCTTGTGGTTGCGTAACAGGAGGTCATGCTTGAACCATTTTGAACTATGTTATCAATCCTTGCCTCCAACTAATTAAATCCCTCATTCTGTGACTTGTGATTTTTCAAAATCTTAGAAGGTTGAACTATATTTTGTATGACAGGCTCTTTTACCTTTATGGCTTTCACTTCTAAAGTTCTCAGGTGAAATTCCATCCAACTTCTATCTGACCATTCTTGGAGATTCAATGTTACTCGATCAATTAATGTATATGCTTCATCCACACTTTTGTTCATAAAAGAAACCCCAGCTGATGAATTTAATAAACACTTACCTGAGAAAGAAATTCCTTATAGAATATATGCAGAGTCAGCCACTTTCCAAGTCATGATGAAGACACTATCTTTGTAGACTCTTGAATCTATCTCATGTTTCAAATAGGGATTCTTCATCTGCCTGAGCAAAATTTGTGATGCAATTCCTCATGTAAACATTTCTACTTAGAGGAAAAAAGTGATTAAGAAATTGCTGCTCCAATTTTTCCCAACTCGTAATGCTTTGAGGACGGAGGGAATATAACTAAATCCTTGCTTTACCCTTGATAGTGAAAAGAAATGTCATCAATCAAACTGCATCTGCAGACAATCCTTCATAGTTCATGATATCGTAAAGCTCTAGGAATTCTTCAAGGTGGAAGTATGAGTTTTCTGATATTTCTCCTCCAAATTTATGACCTTGTATCATGGTGATTAATTCTGGGTCTAGTTGGAAACTTTTTAATTCAATATGAGGTTGCACAATGGGAGACATAAATCTTACAGAAATGGGTGCAGAAAATTCTCTCAAAGGCCTACTTGACATGTTAGTGCTCATGAATATCTAAAAAAATTATGAGAGAAAAAAACAAAAATACAGATTTAAGAGCAAGAAAGAAAAAGTAGAAACTAAGAAAAGGAAAAATTGAACTTTAAACTAATAACAAAAAGTAAATGTAAAATTTAAATTGCAAGAATGAAAAGTGCAGAAATAAAAACAAACAAGTAAGAAAAACTATTAACATATCTAGAGTAACTAATACGATAATCAAATAATGTTAATCAAAAATAGTCCTTGGCAACGGTGCCAAACACTTATTACGAACCATAAGTGCACGATTACGTTGTCAGTAATACAAAAGATATCAAACTCATAGGGACTATTCATTAAGTACTAATTAACTTCGTACAATGAATTATCTAAACAATCGAAGGATGGTTCACAAATGCTAGAAGAGAGGTTGAAGAGAGGGAGAAGGAAAGAGAGAGTAGAGAGAGGGAGAAAGAGTGTAAGTGAGTGAAAGTGAATAGATTCTAGGATTTCGATTTCGTTATGATACTAGTTAATGTCTCTATGCATTATTCATCTACTTAACTTCATGCTTACACTTATGTAGGGATCCTAATTAAAGCTTAGCACAACCCCGAATAGGTTGCACCAGAGAGTCTACCCAAGTTATACTGCTATTAAGTAAAGAAGTAGCTCTAGAAAGTCCGTTAATGGGATACTCCTATCACTAGGGTCCCTCGGTCATTCAATCCTAGAGTTACCTGATTTACTTTCTAATGGTCGATTAATACAATTAAGTAGAAGAGGTAACTTAGGAAGTTTGGTTAAAGGGTTACGCTCTATCACAGGGCCTTCCGGTTATATGTTCCTAGATTATACAAGTTATTTCCTAACATTAATTTGGGAGAACCCTCCAAACTCTAATTAACCTCCCTAGTAGAGAATTTATCCCTGTTTCAAGGAAACACCGTAGAAAGTAATGGATACCTTCCATCATAACGTCCCATAATCATACAATCTAATGTTCTTCCTCTACATGGTGATCAAAACCCTACATCTACATGAATTGACCTCACATACATTTCGTCGAACACATATAAGGCACAATACAAATAGAACATGATATAAACACTTCATAGCACAAGAAAATATCCAAATACATAATTCATACATCCACAATCACATCATAGCTACTTCCTACATCCTAAATCTAGAAATTTACCTCATAGCAAGGGAGATACAACTAGAGATAAAGAAAGAAGCAAAATACAACTCAATACATAAAAATAGAGAGAGGAGAGTGCTTATCCTTGAAGCGTAGTGTCTTTGGAGGCATCCCCTTACTCTGGAGGTGGACGGATTAGCAAAGATGGAAGATCTAGGGTTCTTCCAAGGGGGGAACCCTTCTCCAAGGAATGGGGGTGATCCCCAAGCCAAAGATCCTCCAAAAAGGAAGAAAAACCCCCCTTAAATAGGGTTGGGTAGGGGCTTCACACGGCCCGTGCCACAGCCGTGTGGTATCCACACGGCTGGAGCCTTCTTGGTCTCGGCCTTGATGACACGGCCATGTTGATTCACACGGTCGTGTTCTGCTCCTTCTCTGTTAGAGTTGCACGATCATGTGGGATCACATGGTCATACTCTACTTTTGCTGGATGGGTGACACGACCTCAGCTTCTCCTCCACACGGCAAATTTCTTCTTAGTCTTTGGTCAGGTGACACGACCGTGTGGTTTCACACGGTCGTGTTCGTCTTTGTCTCTGAATGGGTGGCACGACAATGTGGGATCACACGGCCACGTGCTGCTCCTCCTCTAGTCCAACCACACGGTCGTGTAGATTCACACGGTCATGTAGATTTACATGGCTGTGTGCTTCTTCTCTTTTGGAGTATGGCACGGTCGTGTGAGTTCACATGGCCAGAACTTAATTTGCATGGGCAAGACTACACGGCCATGTGGTTTCACACAGCTTGAGCTAGATTTTCATAAGTTACTCCAATGTACATTTTTTGCTCCATTTTCACTCCAAATCACATCCTATCAATCAAAATAATCAAAGAGTATATCTCTAAACAAAATAAGTAGAAATATAACATCATAATGAAATAAGATACAATAAACATAGATTATGCTAATAAAATACAAGTAGATGTGTGTTAAAACATGCATAAAAGTGTATATAATCTACGTACATTACTTAACAATCAAATTTAACTAGCTTTCAACATCTCTAAAATGATATAAAGAAATGCCAAGGGGTACATTTTATTTCTGAAAACCAAAAAGATTATTTACAAAACCAAAAAGATTGCTAAAGTAAACCAAGAGATTATTCATGCAACAAAATAAAGACATGGTATCTTCAATGACAAATTAAAGATGAAATGGAACAAACTCTCCTGAATTTCAGGTGGTCGAATACGGTTCAATAATAGGAGTCAATAAGGAAGTGGAGTACACTTAATGGTAGTGAGCCTCTTCTTCATGTGATCAATATTGTCATGTTTAGCTCCCTCCATCATCAAAGCCTCAAATGGATCCATGGCTACTAAATACATATCCTGGTCTTACCTGAATGAAACCAACAAAATTGTCAGACACAGGAAGCTTAAAATATCAAATACATGGATATATAAAACAAATACGTATCAAGGCACCAAACAATTTAGTAAAATAATTCTAAGATCACCAAACACCGATGTTCCCCGGCAATGGCGCCAAAATTTGATAAGAGTCCAAATTGAGTGTCATGAGTATACTTATCAAATTAACAATGTAATTCCAATAAACCCCTTAACTTCACAATGATGTCATAATAAAGAGCCCAGGGTCGAATTCTTGAGGAACTAACAATCGGATGTTTATCTTAGACTTAGAACTATTTTGAGGCTTTTCTTTATTAAAATAGGGGTTGTTTGATTTTAATTCTAAATCTAACCAATGCAAAAGAAAAATAGTAAGAAATGAATTTAATGCATGAATAAAATCTAACTAAGTACCAATAATTAATTCACAACGTATTGTCACTCTACGCTATGAGTTTCACCATCAACACAATTAAACTAAGGTATGAAATAGCAAGACACAAATGAATTATATAAAGCAAGAATTAAATCCTAGCTAAAGAAAACTAAACTACTCAATAGAACCAAAATCTAAGCTAAAGCAAGATGAACAACTACTTGGAACTCAATTGAAACTAAGTATCCACTACACTTGAATTCAAACAATTAAGCTAAAAAGAACTATGATTACTGAATCTAAATGACACATTGAAATCCAAATCAACCAACAATAAAAAGAATGCTAAAAAAATGAAATCTAAACCATCTCCACACCAAACCACTTCTCAATCAAGTCTCTCCTTACTGTCACACAAGGAAGTTTGGTGAAACCTCACTTCGGCAATCGGAGAAGAAGCTTACAAACACTATACTCAACTTGACCTTCGCCAAAACCATAGGACAGCTCTCCAAGTGAAGCTGATGAAGATCAGAGCTGCCAAACTCAGGGAATCTCTAATTCTGTGATTCTAGAAACTCTGATCCAATGTGGCACTGGTGGTGGATGTAAGGTTGTCGGAAGGGATCGAGTGACACCAAAGGAATGCCGCCGATGATCACTGCTGTGAGGCAGAGCCAATGAATTGAAGGAACACCACCGATTAGGGGGGAAATAGAGTCGTCGAACCAGAATTGTCAACACAGGAACGCCTTAAAGCAAGCTCAGATGGCCGGAACCTGGACACCAGTAGCTGGGAACCTCGTCGTCAATGAAACTTACTGAGAATAAAATCTAGAGGAAGAAGATGGTGGGTTGCGTCGCGCAATGAAGAAGATCGCGGATGAACAGTAGCGCAAGCCACTGTTCATCCATGAAATCTGGGTTTTTATATCAGATTTTGAACCAAGCTTATTTGGGGGTTTAAGTTAGATTCAAATGCAACATTAGGGTTTTGTTGAGGTGGGTTTGACTTGGGTTAAGATGAATAAGTAGGAATAGGTTGAACTAGATTGGGTATGATCTTCTCCATTTGTGGAATGGATCACTTGTTGGCCTTGATCATATACCAATTGAATCAACTCAAGTGCCCTACAAAACTAAATTTAAATTGTGAGATTAATATCATGAATTAAGATAAAACAATATACACTTGAGATAAAACAATCTCCATATATAAACATGATAAAAAGTGCATATAAATATGTGAAATTAAATGTAATACACCAAATATTAACCCAAAAGACTATATCAAATAGTAACTCATCAACTTGCTGACCCATGTCAATGCTTTGGGTGCCTGGACATCGATAAACTTCTCGGATAAAGTTTCAATAAGAGCTCACCATGTCAGCACACTCCAGGCATCCAGGAGGGGATTTAAGCACTCGGATGGGGATATAAAAAGAGGGTTTGACTAGCAGCTTGCAAACATCAGTATGAACAAGTTTCTCTCCTGCGCACTGCTCGATAGATGACTCGACAACGCCCGAAAGCTACTTCAACGATGACTACGCTAAAGACCTACCTTTGAGTCATCAATATTGTTGACATTTCAAATTACTTGCACTTAAATTGAAATTGTATCTGTAATCTTTACGATTGATTAGTGATTGCCCAACGAAAGCACTCTCACATATAGGCCTTAGAGTAGGAGTCATCATAGGCTCCGAATCAAGTACAACTTGGTTGTGTTAATGTTTATTTGCTTTTACTTTCTATTTTTGCTGCCTATTATTACTCTCAAATGTTTTTTGAAAAACTTGAAAAATCATGAGCGTTATTTACCCCCCTCTAGCGCAACGATCCTACACAAAGTCATCTGAGTATAAACCATTGGAAAGTTGCAAAGAAGGTGATGAGAAACCTTCAAGGGACTAAAGACTACATGTTTGCATTTAGACGTGCTGAAAAATTAGAAGTGATTGGCTACTCTGATTCAAGCTACGATAGCTATATTGATTCATGAAAATCAACTTTATGATATATTTTTATGCTAGCTAATGGAGTTGTGTCTTGGAGAAATGCAAAATAGATGTTAATTGTCACTTTCACTAGGAGGATGAGTTTGTATCCTATTTTGAGGTGACCTCACATAGTATTTGGATAAAGAGTTTCATTTCAGGGCTTAGAATTATGGATTCTATTTATAGATTATTGAGGATATATTGTGGCAATTCAGTTGTTATTTTTTTGGGGATAAAAACAATAAAAATGGGAGTTAAACTAAACATATTGGCATTAAGTATCTAGTCATAAAAGAATATGTTAGAGATAGGACAGTGGTTATTGAAAACATTAGCATTGAATTGATGATTGTTAATCCTAAAGGCATGCCACAGTTGAAATTTAGGGATCATGTAAAAAGAATAGAACTTGTTTCTATTTAATTTTAGTTGTAAAAATAATTTGGTAATTAATGAAACTCAATTATGATGTATTCTCATATTTGTGTACACATTCAGTAATTTGAGAAATATCACTAAAGTTGGACCTTGAATAAACATAAGGTGTATTCATTAAGAAACATCGGTTGAGAAGCATGATGCATTGTGATAGATGGAAGATAATACTCATGTTTAGAGAATCTATCATCATGATTCATGTATCTTATTCACTTATTTAGTGAATTATAAGATATATATGTGTCAAGTGGGAGAATGTTGGAAAGATTTTATTTTAAGTAAAAATCTTACATTATTAAGTAATTCAAATTTGTTAAGATTTTATTTAATGCACATCTTTTATCTTAATTAAGTATTCATATATTGTAAGATTTAAATGTGCATAATTAATCAAAATCTTACCTTAATAGGCATATCATATCTTTTAATATGCTATGATTTTCGTGTTATGATTTGTCATAATCTTAAGAATTAACTCAATGATAGTAATGAGTCTCTGTCCTTTAGGGTCCCTAAATATACAACCTTTCAAGAATAATAACATCATCTACATAAGAGGTTTGGAGTGTTTAGAAGATTCTAAAACATTAAGCAACATTCAAGTGGTGTTCAAGACATTTTTCAAGATATCAATAATTGGAGATAATAATCGATTCTTATTTTTTTTACATTCAGCAATCATGTTTATTTAGTACAAAACTTGATTTAAATTCTTATAGAACTAATATGAAGTTTATCAGAAGATTCTTGAGAGTTTTTTCAACACAAGTTTCATAATTCTTTTTTTTAGTGGACTGATTAGTATTTTTTTTTTCAGAAGATGATGATTCTTAAACATTTGATTTTCTTGAAAAATATCTTAACATATTAAATAGTTCTATAAGAAATCAAGACATTTGTCAAGTAATAAAGATACTTAGAATCAATCCTAAATGATAAAACTAATAAATATTCAACAATTAATCCTTCAAAATAATAGAAAATATTTAAGATTCCTACTATCAAAATAGATGAAAACTTAAAGCACCAAACTAACAATTAACACATAATATAGGTTTCTAAAATGCCAAAATCTAAAGGGAAGGGGAGAGAAGTAACGGAAAATGTGATACATCAAATCACAAGCTAAAGGAGAAGAAGTTTTTTTTTTTTTTTTTAAGAAGAGGTCAAGAGGTTGGTGACTTAGAATGATTGGAAAGAGTGTTTTGTGGCTTTTCGTTTTGTAAAATAAATTTATTTACTAGTATAAAAAAAATAAGAATAATTTGATCTAAAAAGACTTTTAAGGAGGAAACAAAAGAAGAGAAAGAAAATTTAATAGTTTGATTTAAAAGAATAAGGGTAGTTTTGTAAAAGTAGGTGATGGGTTGACTTTTGAAAAGACATTTTAAAAAAATGTATTTTTCTTCGTAAAATTATTTTAATTAAATCAGTTATTCATGATGGATGTTACATAGATGAGTTATCATCATGAGATTTAGAGTTCGAATCTCAATAAAATTAAAGTAATATCTCTTTTATGTGTTAATTACTATTCCAAAGGTTAGTAGTCGTCCATGATTTATCTTTTTCGTGTTGGCCCTGAGACGGATTGACGAGAGCGCTGAAATAAATGTATTCTCTTATTGTCATCATGTTACATGGACTAGGTGCCCCTGGGTAAAGTTGAGTTGATTAGTACAGAATAAAATTACTATCATAAAGTAGTTCAAATCTTGATAAAATTAAGGAAAAAAATTCTTTTCTTTATATATATATATATATATATATATATATATACTACTGGGATTACGAATTCCACGTTTTCACTACCATGTTACATGGACTGAGTCGTCGATCGACTAGGTCGTCCACTTCATATTAATTGTTCCCATTTATTTTTCTAATCGGATGTTGACACTTTGTTGAATTAGTCAACCATTCTCATCTCTTTGTCTATCTTCCCGGTTCCCATCAGATTTTAAAGGTGTCCATTAAAAAAAATATATGTTAGATTATGTCTTTTGCTAAAATTTGTAGCAACTCTAAAAGGCAATACAACCGATTAAATTGCAGTTGGAAGCATCTCAAAATCATTAAGAGCTTAAGCTTTCATTGGGCAGATGCAGCAGCTCTTTCTTTCTCTATTAGCAGTAACGCTCTTCGTCCTTGGCCACTCCTCATCTTCAGGTATGTTTAAGAAAGAAATCCTTGTCCACATTTAATTTTACTAAATATTAAAAAAAAACTCATCTTATTTTGAACTTTCACCTAAGATGCATTCCTCTTGTTCTTTAAATCCTCTGTTTAACTTGACTTGCTTCATTTCATCCATTATTATTGCTTACATCGGGAATGGAATAAGTCTTTTGGGTTGAAAATATTTGACAATCGTATAAAATAAAAATTAATAGAATTGAACATCAAAATATTAGAACTTCAATATCATTAAATATATAATTTTAGTTAAAATATTTAATGATCTCACAAGGTTGAAAATCAATACAAATGAATATGTTTGGTATATAATTAAGACTGCAAACTGTGCCTATTTAAAATAAATTTAAAACCTCTAACATCATATACTCCTTATTAAAAATATTTAATAATCTATAGTCAATTAGACGTTATTCATTATTGTTCAAAAACATTTGGCAATCTTATAAAATTTAAAATAACGAAATATATTTAGAAAATACTTTTAGTTTGTCGAAACTTCAAAATAAAGGAAAATAAATTTAAAATACAATAATATTTATTTGGTGTATTTTTTATAATAAAGATAATTACATTCACTCTAATATCTTTAAGATTCATCTCCAAATTACGTAAATCACATGTACAAACTGTAGACTTAAGGCAGTCATTTTGCAGTCTCCAAATTAATTACATACACACAATTTTTCAATCTTTCTAACACCGATAAGACAATTGACTGGACTTCTACCATCAGTTTGAAATTTAAGGCGTTAAATTGAGACTTTTTGTTAGGATTTGTAGAACTCTAAAAGGCAATACAACATTGTAGAGCTTTAGCTTCCATTGGGCAGATGCAGCTCTTTCTTTCTCGGTTCCTAAAAGCAATAATAGTAACGCTCTCCTTTCTTGTCCGGTCCTCAACTTCTGGTATGTTTAATAAAGAAATCTTAGTCTAGAAATAAATTATAGCATCGTAGAATTGATTAATTTATTTATTTGATAATTTATGCATTTAATTTTATTAAAGATTTAAAAAATGCTTCTTCGCTCAACCTGCTTAGTTTGATTTCAATTAGTTAGTTGGCTAAAAATCATTTTAGTCTATTAGAATCATATGTAGAATCATATGTAGTGGTCAAATTCTTTTAGCTAATAGTGTTTAACAGTTATATAGGATAAAAAATTAACATGAACAAATTTAAGAGAATATTAAAATTACAATATTGCACGTTAGGCATAGAGTTGGTTCAATATGATATACCAAAATTTTCAATATAAAAAAATTTATACCGGTACATTATCAAAAATTTGGTATACCGAAACTTTAGTATACCGAATTTTCAGTAGAGTATAAATTACATATCGGTCATACCGAAGATTTCATATTATGAAAATTTTGGTATACCGAAATCACTTTGACACTAAGAAATATAACTAATTCAGAAGTCACATAATACTCCTACTCATAAAAACAATGCATTAACAAATTGACAACCAACAATAAAATTTAAAAAACACGATCAATTATTAACAACTAAAATATTGAATTATAAAAGAAAGTTCACCAGTAACAATTAACATAAACTAAAGTATATATTGATTAAAAAAACATATTTTTTTCTTATCCAACAAAATTTACTTATCTAAAAAAACACAAAACTAAATACTTTATAATTTGTATTAGGATCAAACCATTTTTTAAATGAATGTGAAGTGACATCTCACATCTGCTCCTTCACTGCAATAGGCATATAACACACTTGTAGAAATAGATGCAAGATGAGGATAATAGATAGTTAATTATTTAAAGTTATCCATGGATGAGAACTTTAAAATCAACAGAAATGATATCCTACCCGACTTCCATTGCACGACTATGCCCCATTTTCACTATATATAGTAGATTTTTTTTATTATTTTTCTATTGTAATAACAATGAGCGTTAACTCTATGTTGACTATTGTAGCAGCTACATAATCATAGCTACTACAACGTGGTCATAATTTATTTAATCATATTATAGCAACTGCGAGCCCATAGTTGCTACAACATAAACTCTACGTTGTAGCAACTAGGGCTTATAGCTACTATAAGTCTACAACACAAAGTCTATATTGTCGCAGCTATGTAGCTTTTATAATTGTAGCAGCTACTTTGTGTGTTGTAGCAACTACTTTGTGTTGTAGCAGCTATGTAGCTTCTATAATTATAAAAGCTACTTTGTGTTGTAGCAGCTATATAGCTACTGCTACAATTGTACCAGCTACTTCATGTTGTAGCAGCTACTTTGTGTTGTAGTAGCTCCTTTATGTTGTCTTAGCTACGTAACTGCTATAATTGTAACAATGTTTGTGTTGTAGTTGTTAGGATCCTACGTACTCGGCTAGAGAGGGGGGGTGTGAATAGCCGCCCCAAATCGCTCGTTTCTTCCTACAATTCGTTAGCGCAGTGGAAAACTAAAACAGAAACGAAAGGAAGAATATCAAACCTTAACACAGCGATGTACGAGGTTCGGAGATGATACTCCTACTCCTCGGCGTGTCCGTAAGGTGGACGAGCCCTATCAATCCGTCGGTGGATGAGTCCCCGGAGAACCGGCTAATATAAACTCCTTCGGGGTGGAGAAACCTCACCACAATCTTTGCAACAGCAATAAGGAGTACAAGAAGAACAAGAACACAAGAACAACAGGAATGTAAAAACACTTGCTTGCCTCTTGTTGTCGATTGGAACCCAGATGAAACAGCAGCTTCTAGGATCCAAACTCAGCTAGAAAACCAGCAGGAAACTCACGCAGAGCTTCAGCACAATGAGAGCTCAGCAAAGCTCTAATCGCCGTAATCAGGAAGAAGCAGAAAGAGGCCTCGATCTCCTTTATAACTGCGAAGAAGAAGACGTAAACTAGCCAGGTCGCAACGGCTAGGACTGACCGATCAGCTCCACCGATCGGTCCAGAGCCTCCGACGGTCATGGGACCGATCAGGCTCTAGTCCGATCGGTCCCCGCATGATCAGCCATATCTTCTCGAGCCATCGATCGTGCTCGATCGGTCCGGACCGATCAGTTTAGGCCGATCGGTCCCCAGACCGATCAGCCAACTCTCGAGAGTTGCTGATTTCCGACCACAGTCAAGAGTCAGCAAATTCAGCACGCCCGATCGGTCACCGGACCGATCGAGACAATCAGTGGATCGATCCATCGATCGATCCGAGCTTGGTTTTACCCAAACCAAGTCCAAACCAACATCCGGTCAATCTTGACCTGTTGGTACATTGCGCCTAGCATCCGGTCACTCCCTTGACCTGCTAGGACTCCCCGCTAAGTGTCCGGTCAATCCCTTAGACCCACTTAGACTTTTCTCTCCGTACCAAGTATCCGGTCACTCCTATGACCTACTTGGACTTCCCATCACCAGATGTCCGATCACCCTTGATCCATCTGGATTTTCCCTTGCCCGGCTTCACTTACCAGGACTTTCACCTAGCTTCACTCACTAGGGTTTTCACCTGGCTTCACTCACCAGGATTTCCACAACTGCCTGGCTTCACTCACCAGGACTTTCCAACTGCTTAACATCCCAGTTAGGACTTTCCCATTCACCTAGCTTCACTCACTAGGATTTTCACCTGGCTTCACTCACCAGGATTTTCCCGAATGCCTGGCTTCACTCACCAGGACTTTCCACACTGCCTAACATCCCAGTTAGGACTTTTCCGTGCCAAGTCTCCATACTTGGACTTTTCCAGTGCCAAGTCTCCATACTTGGACTTTTCCAGTGCCAAGTCTCCATACTTGGACTTTTCTAGTGCCAAGCTCCCTGCTTGGACTTTTCGCGTGCCAAGCTCCCTGCTTGGACTTTTCCAGTGCCAAGTCTCCATACTTGGACTTTTTCCCGAATCAGGTCAACCAGGTCAACCTTTACCTACGGTTGCACCAATAATCTCCCAAACATCTATTCTTGTCCCATATCAAGAATACAACTCTTCCACGAGTGTCAAACATCAACATGCAACTCAACTAGGTCAACCTTGACCTAAGGTTGCACCGACAATCTTCCTAAGTCAAACATCAAAATATAACTCGAGTCAGGTCAACTCGAGTTAGGTCAACCAGGTTAACCTTGACCTAAGGTTGCACCAACAATCTCCCCCTTTTTGATGTTTGACAAAACCCATAATCAAGTTAGGTTAACCCGATAACCTAACTTAGGTTTTCCAATCATCTTCCAATGTCCAATGTTCTTTCCTTGAACATTCTCTGGACATTCTCCCCTTAGGTTAACCCGATAACCTAACTTGGGTTCTCCAATAATTCTCCCCCTTTTTGACACACATCAAAAAGAATTCCAATGTTCTTCCTTGAACATTTCTTGACATTCTTCCCCTAGCTTAGGTTAACCCGATAACCTAACTTGGGTTTCTCCAATAATTCTCCAATGAACACTCTCCCCTTTTTGACACACATCAAAAAGAATTCCAATGTTCTTCCTTGAACATTCCTTGACATTCTTCCCCTAGCTTAGGTTAACCCGATAACCTAACTTGGGTTTCTCCAATAATTCTCCAATGAACACTCTCCCCTTTTTGACACACATCAAAAAGAAAAAGAGGGTATCAAGGTCAAGAGTTTCTTCCTAATAAAAGTCCCATACCTTTCATCGAAACTCTTAATTTCCCCCTTGATACTAAACTCAACAATCAACTTAGCGATAATCCCATATCACTAATCCTCAAAAGGCTTAAGGAGTAAAAACTCCCCCTAAAAGTCAACTCCCCCTTGACAATTAGGTAAAACTCCCCCTAAAGGTCAACTCCCCCTTGACCATTGCACCAACAATGTCTTTGTGAGTTCCAAACCTTTAGAAATCCAAAAACACTATTTCCATAACTGAAATTTCAGACAACAGCTGAAGAATCAGAAATTGACGCTCGATCGGTCCCCGCACCGATCGCCCTTCACCGATCGCACTCGTGCTCGAACTCCGGATCTGCAGACCGATCCATGCTTTCTAGATCGGTCCACGCACCGATCAGAGACTGGATCGGTCCCCGGACCGATCCAGTACTGATAGCAGTTTCAAATTTCCTTCCGAAATTCAGAAACTCCTAGAAAATTCCAGAAAATTTGAAAATTGTGAAATTTTGAGGATACATTCCTCATAACATATACTATCATGGAAAATAGTTTCTATGAAAATAGTTTCCATTTTTCAATCTTGATACAAAGTTCAAACACTTTGAAATAGTTCAAGTTTAACTTAACTTTGTATCACAATGTTCAATGATGAATGCTATCACTAGGAAAGCTTCATCAAGGTTTTTCAAAACAATTTTAATATGCTTTTAAAACCATTTGAATTTAGGACCATAATCTTAGGGCTAGATGTACATGACTTGTACACAAGCTTTCCCTATGATCCTTCATTTCTTGAATTAGGCTCATCTAGGTACAAGAACTATGCACCTTGATCCTAACTCATGATCCTAATATCTCACACACATCTAAGGTGTATCAAACCACATTCAAGTCAATTTGATGTGAGATATGGGTTTAGGTATCTTAGAGTAAGGTCTCATGCATTTTCTAAACACAAATTTGATCTCAATATCAAAATGTGTTTTTCATCCTTAAATCAATTCAATTGATTACTAATGCAAGAGATGATGACATGGCATAAAATGGTATCATAAATGAAAACATGTGCCAATGTCATGATGTCATGGCATAGAGTTTGAAAACTTAAATAGAGCATGACATATAAACTAGCCTAAGCATTATCATGACATTTCAAATGATAATAAAACTAAACATGATGTCATGACATGTGAGGGCAAACAATCATGGCAAGATTTAGCATAAATAAATATACTTAGATTACCTATCTAAGTATCCTTAACCACTTTGCTAACCTAAAATTTAACCCTTGATTGCCCTAAAATGCCAAAATCCTAATTTTGACACTTCTTGAACTCTAGATTAATTTATGCCACTTAAAGATCAAGTTTATCCTCAAAACTTGGCATGTTTCATTTTTTCCTCGAGAGTTCTCTAGATTTTCCCAAATTGTGCCAATTGAGATTAAAAATGAAATTTCTAATCTTTTAGGCACATTTAACTCTTCAAAGGAGTAAATGATAATTCCATTTCATTTTCAAAAGTTCTCAAAACCTTGAAAATGCTCCTTGAGTGTCAATTTCCTCAAAGTTGGGTTAACTACCCTTCTAATCGGAGTTGACACTCTCTAACCCATCTATGGGGTAGAGAAGATGCTCCTAGGAACCCAATACCTATTAGAGCTCATTGGGTTCACTAAATATTCACTAGGGATAACTTCCCTAGCAACCCTCCTAATGACCCTCTTAGGCTTTAAGGCCTTGGTCATTTGGGACTCATCAAGATCAACTCTAGGGGTGACTCCCCTTGTGACCTTGGTGGTGGACTTCCTAGCCCTAGATTTTATTCCATAATCGAATGGAACACTATGATAAGTGGGCTTGACCACTTGGGACTTAGGTTTGTGACCCAAACCTTTCTTGTCCTTGGACTTGGGTTTTTGACCCCTAGACCCTAGAGTCAAATCCTCAAGGGCCTTTTCTAGAGAGTCAAGTCTTGACCTCAAGACTTGATTTTCTTTCTCTAATACCTCAAGCTTTAATTTATCATTTTTCTTTGAGGTATTCCTAGGCATGTGTCTAGTTGATTTGGGATTTCTACCTAGGTTTCCCTTAACTTTAGATGTGTTAATCCTAGGGTTGGCTTTCCTAGTGTTATCCTTATCTAGACTAACATCTTTGGCACCTAAACACATATATTGGTTCCTAGAATTAACATGCTTATCATTCTTGACAATAGTAATAAGACTACTAGCATGCATCCTACTAGAATTGCAAGAATGTGCCTTAGAGATTACCTTAGGGTTTGCCCTAGCTCCCCCTATACATGTGCTCGATCTCTTGTCCTTGTGAGGTTGCCTCCCCCTTGGACATTGGCTCCGATAATGTCCCCTTCGCTTGCATTGAAAGCACACCACGTGCTCCTTGCCTTTGCGTATCGGGATTCCGGCTTCCTTGACTTTTGGTGCCGGTGGAGTCTTCCTAATCCTCCTTGGACACTTACTCTTGTAATGTCCATACTCCCTACACTCAAAGCACATTATGTGTGATTTGCTAGAAATTAAATGGCTTGAGTTACCTAGGTTTGAGGATGGATGAACGCTCTCTCCTTCATCCCTTCCGGAGGTAGAAACTTCTTCTTCTTGCTCCGAACTTGAAGAAGAAATCTCCTCCTCTTCTTCTTTAGATGTTGAGTGGCCCTCAACTTCTAAATCCACATCCCCATGGTGTGAGCTACTTAGCTCACTTGACTCCTCTTCATGACTTGAAATGGAGCTTTCTTCATGGAGCTTGGCCAAATTGTTCCACAATTCTTTGGCATTGTTGTAACCACCTATCTTACACAATATATCATTAGGTAATGAAAATTCAAAAATTTTCAATACCTCATCGTTGACTAGGGATTGGTGGACTTGTTCCTTGGTCCACTTCTTCTTCTCTAGGGTTTCTCCTTTCTTGTCCATCGGAGGCTTGAACCCTAATTGAACACAACTCCAATTTTCAAGATTAGTCATAAGAAAATATTTCATTCTTACCTTCCAAAACGCGAAGTCGTCGCGATCGTAGAAAGGTGGAATTGTGACATCTTCTCCGAACCGATCCATTCTCTAGCGCTTGTGCTCCCCCGGGTGTTGATCCAATGAAGAGCGGCCTCGCTCTGATACCACTTGTTAGGATCCTACGTACTCGGCTAGAGAGGGGGGGTGTGAATAGCCGCCCCAAATCGCTCGTTTCTTCCTACAATTCGTTAGCGCAGTGGAAAACTAAAACAGAAACGAAAGGAAGAATATCAAACCTTAACACAGCGATGTACGAGGTTCGGAGATGATACTCCTACTCCTCGGTGTGTCCGTAAGGTGGACGAGCCCTATCAATCCGTCGGTGGATGAGTCCCCGGAGAACCGGCTAATATAAACTCCTTCGGGGTGGAGAAACCTCACCACAATCTTTGCAACAGCAATAAGGAGTACAAGAAGAACAAGAACACAAGAACAACAGGAATGTAAAAACACTTGCTTGCCTCTTGTTGTCGATTGGAACCCAGATGAAACAGCAGCTTCTAGGATCCAAACTCAGCTAGAAAACCAGCAGGAAACTCACGCAGAGCTTCAGCACAATGAGAGCTCAGCAAAGCTCTAATCGCCATAATCAGGAAGAAGCAGCATCAGAAGCAGAGGCTCGATCTCCTTTTATAACCTGCGAAGAAGAAGACACAGAAACTAGCCGTTGTGTCGCAACGGATACTGACCGATCAGCTCCACCGATCCAGAGCTCTAACGTCGAGCCTCTGATCGGTCATGGGACCGATCAGGCTCTAGTCTGATCGGTCCCCAGACGATCAGCCATATCTTCTCGAGCCATCGATCGTGCTCGATCGGTGCGGACCGATCAGTTTAGGCCGATCGTCCCGGACCGTCACCAACTCTCGAGAGTTGGCGTCTCGATCGGTCTGCACCGATCAAGAGCCTCGAAGCCATCGATCGTTATCGATCGGTCACCGGACCGATCGAGACAACAGCTCATGGATCGATCCACTGATCGATCCAGAGCTTGGTTTTTACCCAAACCAAGTCCAAACCAACATCCGGTCAATCTTGACCTGTTGGTACATTGCGCCTAGCATCCGGTCACTCCCTTGACCTGCTAGGACTCCCCGCTAAGTGTCCGGTCAATCCCTTAGACCCACTTAGACTTTTCTCTCCGTACCAAGTATCCGGTCACTCCTATGACCTACTTGGACTTCCCATCACCAGATGTCCGATCACCCTTGATCCATCTGAATTTTCCCTTGCCCGGCTTCACTTACCAGGACTTTCACCTAGCTTCACTCACTAGGGTTTTCACCTGGCTTCACTCACCAGGATTTCCACAACTGCCTGGCTTCACTCACCAGGACTTTCCAACTGCTTAACATCCCAGTTAGGACTTTCCCATTCACCTAGCTTCACTCACTAGGATTTTCACCTGGCTTCACTCACCAGGATTTTCCCGAATGCCTGGCTTCACTCACTAGGACTTTCCACACTGCCTAACATCCCAGTTAGGACTTTTCCGTGCCAAGTCTCCATACTTGGACTTTTCCAGTGCCAAGTCTCCATACTTGGACTTTTCTAGTGCCAAGTCTCCATACTTGGACTTTTCTAGTGCCAAGCTCCCTGCTTGGACTTTTCGCGTGCCAAGCTCCCTGCTTGGACTTTTCCAGTGCCAAGTCTCCATACTTGGACTTTTTCCCGAATCAGGTCAACCAGGTCAACCTTGACCTACGGTTGCACCAATAATCTCCCAAACATCTATTCTTGTCCCATATCAAGAATACAACTCTTCCACGAGTGTCAAACATCAACATGCAACTCAACTAGGTCAACCTTGACCTAAGGTTGCACCGACAATCTTCCTAAGTCAAACATCAAAATATAACTCGAGTCAGATCAACTCGAGTTAGGTCAAGCAGGTCAACCTTGACCTAAGGTTGCACCAACAGTAGTGTGTTGTAGCAGCTACATAGCTTTTTAATTGTAGCAGCTACTTTGTGTTGTAGCAGTTATGTAGCTGCTACAATTGTAGCAACTACTTTTATATAGTAGCAGCTACATAGCTTCTACCCGTATCATATCCGTATCTATATCCAATACCTCAAAAAAAATTCCAGAGCATCCATGCTACATAGACATCTAGTTAGCAATATAAATATAATCTTACTCTTCAAGTTAGACCGAAGTAGAGGCGGAAGTTGAACAAGTAGCTCTGGAATAGTTTTGAGTGGCATTTACGGTTGTGAAAAGAAACATTATAATTTATGTTAGATTAACAATGATAAATATGATTTAAATTTAAATTTAATTAAATAAAAAAACTCTTACTCTTTTCAATTTCTTCAATTTTCTTATATAATTCAAGGTCATTATCCGTTGGATATTTCCAAAAACTAAACTCCTCCGCTCTTAGCCAATCACTAGTGCACACTAATGCCTTAACCATTTTAGGACTCAAACTGGTCCTAAAAGGATCCACAACCCTTTTCCCAAGTTAAAAGCGGACTCGCTAGCAATGGTTGAGCATGGAATTGCAAAAATATCCTTGGCAATAATTGAAAGGATTGAGTACCTAGTTTCGCTTCCTCTCCACCACTCCAAAAGATTGAAAGATTGATTAGATCATTTTTCAATCTCATCGGCTAGGTACTAATCCACTTCATTGAATATCTCTTCAAGTTGTTCTTCTTTTTTTTTGTGCTCCACATCATTAAATAATTCATCACAAAGACCACCACCACCACTAGTACCACCATATCTACCACAACATTCTATCTGCATACTTTGACTCTCAACATTCAATTTATCATTTATTCCCTTGTACTCCGTCCACAAAGTTACTAAGTTTTGTTTGACCTTATCAGCGAACTCTTGGATCCTTGTAGGAGTACCTCCAAATTTTTTGACACTGACTTTGATCATCTAAAGTTTGTTCCTCGAGTCCAAAATATTCCCAATAAATATCAAAGGGTTCATATTATTCCAATTCCCCCAATACTTGTCAAACTTTAACTTCATTTCACATGCTACCTTTTGAAGAGTTAAATTTGAATCATCAATTCTCTTTTTCTTAATCTCAATTTGTAGTACAATCATTGATTGATAAATTAATTGGGTTGCATGACTTTTTGATGCACTTAGCTTAAAAGTAGCATCATAAAACTTTTTAGAAAGTGTACAAAAGTCTTTGCATTCTCCGAATCATCAATAATTGGAGGTCCCATCCTTTCTTTTCCCTTTTCATCTTTTTCACGAAAATAATTCATAAAAGGAAACCATTCTTTGACAATCCTTTCGAACACCCTTTTATACTTTAATACAACTTCAAGCATTTTATAAGTTGCATTCCACCTTGTTTTGACATCCATAAATACTATTGATGTACTAGAAAACTTGTCTAGTATGACAAACTCCCTAAATTTTTTCAATCTTGATGGAGAAAATGAATAAAAACAACTGCATTTCTTATACCTTTAATTGAAACATTAAGCTCTTTCAAGCCATCCTTAACAATTAAGTTAAGAATATGACACACACACCTCAAGTGTAAGCAAGATTTAAAATTTTGACCCGTGCCGAGGTTTCGGTCTCAGATCGGAACGATACGGTTTCGGTATCATATCGTGCCGTGCCGATACAGTTTCGATATTTTTTTATTAATATATAGTAATTATTAGATAGATAAGTTTATTGTATATAATTTTAAAATAAATTGTATATTGATTTTATATAAGTTGCTTGAACAACTTAATATGGTTAAAAAAAATAATTAAATATAATTTTCTTTAAAGATGTATTAATTACTCGAATTAAAATTGATACATCATAATTATATAAATTAATTGTTTATTCATTTAATTAATTATTAATTTAAATCTTATATATTTAAAATGGTAAAAAAAATTAAAATATAAATTAAACAACAAAAAAATAATAATAATAAATTATTAGAATATAAATATGATTTATTAGATTTTTTATTTTTTAAAAAAAAATTAAATAAATTTAAAACAGTAAAAAGATTTTTTTTTTAATATCAATTAAGTTTTTTTAAAATTTTAAATATATTTTATAGGGATAATTTAATTAGGGTTTATAAAAGCCTATTCAAAATATCTCACTTAGGAATTGTTTAATTAATTAAAAAAAATTCGTTTGTAACAGTCCGCCCCCGCGATCCCGATCTCGCGATCGCGGCTGCGGAGCGCGACGCCTCCGCTGGCGGTGGAGGCATCGCGCGACGCTTCCAGCGCTGGCGGAGGCGTCGCGCGACGCTTCCGCCGCAGCGGGAGGCGTCGCGCGACGCTTCCGTCGCAGCGGGAAGCGTCGCGCGACTCTTCTGGCCACGGAAGCGTCGCGTGACGCTTCCGCCGTCGCGGGAAGCGTTGCGTGACGCTTCCGCCGCAGCGGGAAGCGTCGCGAGACGCTTCTGGCCACAGAAGCATCGCGCGACGCCTCCACCGCCACCGGCAAATTTGTTCTCCTCATGTGCCGGTTTCGGTTCATCACCAGAACGGTAAATTTCGACTGTTTCGGGCGGCACGGCTCGGCACTTCAAACCTTGAGTGTAAGTATTTCCCTTCAAATAATAATGAATTTTCACTTTTCATTCTTCTTTTCAAGTAATCAATTGCAGTGTCATTAGAGAAAGCATTGTCAACTACAGTTGAAAAAACTTTTTTCTAACCCCCGCTCCTTGAGACAAACCTTAGCCATTTTGCCAATTTCTTCTCCTACATGACTAGTGATTTTTGTGAAGTTAATTATTCTTTTATGTAACTTCAAATTACTATCCAAAAAGTGAGCTATCACTACCATATAATTGATGTTTTGAATAGATGTCCAAGTATCAGTTGTGACACTTACCCTTTGATCGTCAATCTAACTTTGTATTTTAGCTTTCTCAACTAATAATAAATCATAAATCATACTTGCAACTTTCTTTCGATCGGGAATTTTGAATCTCGGTTGTAATTCGTACAATAAATCTACAAATCCCTTCCCTTTGACAACCCTAAAAGGCAATTCATCAACAATCACATACCTTGTCAATTTCAATTCACATATTTTTTGATTAAAAGTATGAGGAACCAAGGCAGTTCCTTGTCACATAATCTATTAGATAGTTTGACTTTCATCATTCTCACTCACTTTGTAGAATGGACTTGACTTACACCTCTTTATCAAGTGATTTTTTAATTTGCTAGTACTTTCGTAGACTGCTGGGATTTAAACTTTATTATATTTATATATTCCTATTTGTTGTTTGCTCTCATCACACAACTTTCTTTTCCTTTTTTCACAGTGCTTCCAAAATATATTCTTGGATTGTGTAGGAGCTATAGGATGCTTTGATTTTGAAGATTTTCTAATTCCTTTTTGACCCATAAATATCTGTGTTTCGAATTATTCTATTGTGTTTGATGTTTGGGATGAATTTGGCAGCACAATACATTCCATTTTAAAAAAGGGTAATGTTTATATGATTCGCTGTATGTGGAAATAGAGAGTTTATGATACAAAAGATAATGAGTAAATATAATACTAAATCCAAAGAGAGGAAAAAATCTAGAAGAAAAAGTTGGATAAGAGAAATTAAACCTTTGGCTGTCTTGTTGAAATCCAAGAATAGACTTTGTGAAGACGATGAATACTTCAACAAATATTTCAAGTAATTGAGGAGTGTATGCGACTTCGAGTTAGGGATCGTGAAGAAAAATAAGAAGGGAGATGAGAAGATCATGGTTTGGGGTTAGTGTTTTAAGAGAATTGGGTTCTGTAGAGTTTTTGAGAAGAGGAAAGGAGAAAGAGATCAAAGAAGGGAGTCAATCATAGATGGAGGTGACATTGACAAGCTTAAGGTGGGGAGCAAGAGTGGCTTGATGGAGGAGTTGAGAAAAAATTCAAAGGAAGAACTTTTTATCTAGCTGATATTCCAACGCAACTTTTAAAAATAATAAATAATTTATATTTAATCTCAATTAATTATGATTATTATCATTTTTTAATGTCAACTTTAGTCTGCCCCATATAACTTTTAAGTTTAAATAAAATAATAATTAATTTAAAATATATACATTAGGTATTTTGATGTATATCAAAATATCAAAAAATGATAAATATTATATCAATACTAATATAGAAAAGTTATGTATGGTATTATACCATACCAAACTTTTCAGTATAAATAATAAATATCGGTACAATATATATAATATACCAAAATTTTATTTTTCTCATCCCTAGTTTGGCATGAATATGAGGTTTCTAGTGTTTCAACTACTTTTAATTAAAATAAAAATGATATTTAACGCTCTTATAAAGTTCAAATTCATAAAAAAAATGATTATCAACATAGTTTAGGGGAATAATAAACCTAAGTTCTCAAAGATATCATCCAAATTCATCCACAGTCAACCAAAATTATTGTATTTATGACTTTGATACAGGAGATCTTAATGCAATGATCCAGAGCAGTTCACTTGTGAATGGCCAGACGTTGAGATCGACAGGAGAGTTGTTCCAACTGGGCTTCTTCAATCCAGATAATAGTTCAGGGAAGGGATACCTAGGAATCTGGTACTGCAATCTCACACCGCAAGAAGGCACTGTAGTATGGATCGCCAATCGAAACAAGTCTGTCAACACATCCATGGCATCCTTCAACCTCACTTCCGATGGAAATCTAATCTTGTTTGAGGAACACAGAATTGTTTGGTCGACGGGAACGAGATCCACAGGACTAAATTATACACGCTTGCATCTTTTAGATTCTGGAAATCTCGTGCTGAACGACAGCAACTCGATTAATCTATGGCAGAGCTTCGACCACCCAGGCGACAGCCAGACGTATGTCCCAGGCATGAAGCTCGGATTTAACTTCCGGACCAATACTTCACGGCGGCAAGTGTCATGGAGGAGCCCCAAGGATCCTTCTCCAGGAGACTACGCCCACGTGGTTCTTGCTTTAGCTATTCCGGACATCGTCATGTTGAAAGGATCCGCCAAAACTCATCGAGGCGGCCCATGGAACGGATATGGGTTCGTCGGCGATCCAATGATGGTGACGAGCCAGGTGGTGAGCTCAGTGAGGCTCTCGTTTGTTTCCAACAAGAATGAGATCTACTTTATGGCTAATTACACGGCCACGCCGACGCGGGTGCTGTCACGGTCGGTGTTGTTCGCCAATGGAACCTTCCAGCTCTGGTTTCTTGACAGGGGCGGCAATGGAGAGTGGCAACTTCTGTGGTCGATTCCGCAGGACGACTGCGATATATACAATCGCTGCGGTCGCAACAGCGTGTGCACCTGGTACTACTATACGTTCAACTGTGATTGCTTGAACGGGTTCGTAAAGATCGAGAAGAACGGAAGCAGCGAGGCCGGATGGTGCGAGAGGGAGAAGCCTTTGAATTGCTCGTCGAACAACCAGTTTTCCAAGGTGTCCAACGTGAAGGTGCCCGACACTGAGAACGCTACAGCACGAGGAAACATGAGTCTCGATGAATGCAAGACTTGGTGCTTGAATGATTGCTCCTGCGTGGCGTATGCGCTGATCAGCGGGGATGATGGATCATGCATAACTTGGCCTGGTGATCTTCTGGATCTCAGGGCTTTTGTCGTTGGAGGAAATGATTTATACGTTCGGCTCGCAGGAGAACATCTGCTGGATCATCCAAGTACGATTAATCAAACATCTATCTTTTTTTCACTAATTTATCCATTAACTTGTTTATTCACTAACCATTTAGCACTAAAAAAGCAGTTTTTTTTTTCTTTTACAAGACAAATAAAATAAGAAATATGCTTTCCATGTTACAATTTCTCTTTGAGACATCCAATTAAATGTGTATCTATTTTTCATGTTTGCTTAGGAAAAAATAGCACGGGGAGAAGAATTCTATTTATTGTCATCTCTATTGCTGCAGCACTGTTATTCCTTTGTGCAATTTTTATTTACCATCGAAGAACAAAAGCAACGATTCGAAAAGGGAACCTACTTGCAGCAACATCGAGTATGACTACTGAACTATTATTTTATGGTGTTTAAACATATATATATATATACCTGCTTATTCTTTACTACGAAAAATATCTTTTGAACAGATCATAAAGATCAACATGAAATAAGAGGTGCAGAATCTCTATTGTTTGATCTAGTGGCTATTAGGATAGCTACGGACAACTTCTCTGATGGAAACAAACTAGGAGAAGGAGGATTTGGGCCTGTTTATAAGGTCAATCCGAAGATTTGGCAATGTTGTATATAACTGTGGATGATTCTGATAAATGAGTAATAATTCTGGTGACATTTGAAAACAGGGAACGTTGGCAAACGGAGAGCATGTCGCAGTAAAAAGACTTTCAAGAAGCTCAGGACAAGGACTAGATGAGTTGAAAAATGAAGTGTTTCTAGTTGCAAAACTTCGACACAGAAACCTCGTGAAGCTATTGGGTTGTTGCTTAGAATCAGAGGAGAAACTACTCGTTTATAGTTACCTTGCTAATACAAGTCTTGACAAGTTTTTGTTTGGTATAGTTTCAATCTCCGTTTTTCATAACATCCTCAATCCATGGAATTGATTATCTAGTAGTTTGCTAATCTAATACAATACTTAGTAATGTACTTGTTCAATTCCATTCTTGAATATATGTTTTAAGATTGACTGTGTATAAGATTCCATTCCTCTATTGTACACACCATGATCTTCAAAATTAGTAACCAAATAGTACATATGGATGTTGCAGATAATTCAAAGAGAAAGCAGTTGGATTGGACAACAAGATTTAAGATCATTGAGGGCATCAGTCGAGGACTTCTTTATCTTCATGAAGATTCGCCACTAAAGATCATTCATCGGGACTTAAAAGCTAGTAACATTTTATTAGATGCAAACATGGATCCTAAAATTTCAGATTTTGGTCTTGCAAAGCTTTTTGGTGCAGATGAAACCCAAGGAAACACTCAAAGAATTGCCGGAACATTGTACGTAAATATTCTATTTATCATTGTTGACCAAATTTAACCCTCCAAATGAACAAGAACTATTGAAAAATAGAGAAAATCTCAATATGTTTTTCTTGTTAATGACAGTGGATATATGGCACCGGAATATGCCATGCATGGGCTCTTCTCAATTAAATCAGATGTGTATAGCTATGGTGTGCTAGTCTTGGAGATTCTAACGGGTCAAAAGAATAGTGGTCACCGAGGAATTGAATATCCAATTGAACTTGTTACTCATGTAAGCATTATATTAATCATCCATTTGATTGAGTGATAAGAATTTGATACACATTTTATTCAAATGAAGTAAAGTTCTTAACTACACATGCTATCATCTCATTTTAGGTGGTTTGGCGCCATTGGACCCAAGGAAGTGCCCTGCAAGTGATTGATCAAGATCTAGTTAAACAATGTGATGCTCCCCAAATATTAAGGTGCATACATATAGGGTTACTATGCGTGCAAGAAGATCCAACTCAAAGACCCACCATGGCCAATGTTGTTCTTATGCTCAACAGCCACTTTGTCAACCTTCCTATTCCTTCAGCACCATCATTTCTTAGCAACCTTAATACTACCGGTGAATCAAATGGCATTCCAAGGAGAGGGAACTCTAGAGGAAGCAATGAAATTCTATTGAAAATTTCTGAAAATGATGTTTCAATATCAGAGTTGGAGCCTAGATAGTAGGAAAGTTCACTTCATGTTTATGTTTGAAGTTAATGCCTATTTATGTATATAAAATTTAACCGAATGTTTAACATCAGGTTTATATTTCATCTAGTTTATGAAGTGATTCTAAGTAGAGTCAAAATTTGATTCTTACTTGCTCCATCATCATCATCCTTGTCGCGTTGATGTATCTTTTTAATACACACTAGTTGAAGATGGGACAAAATCATACTTGAATAATTTTCTGAATTATAGTGTGTTACAGTTCAAATGGTCGAGTATTAACCATTCAAAACATATAAAAATGATAAATTAATATTTATAGGGCCGGATTTTATTCATTTAGTTATTGACTTTTGTGCAGGAAATACAATGATCCGAAACAGCTCACTTATTAATATCAACATGAGACTGTTCCAGCTGGGCTTCTTCGATTATGTTAACATTTCAGCGAACCGATACATAAAATCTGGCATGACAATTGATGCGGTGATAAAGAATGGTCTATTTAGTATGGGTTAATTATCATGGTAGAGGTCAAAGTTAAGATATTCAATGCCAAAGTGTCAAAGGGCTCGTCTATGGTGATCGAGCGAGGGTCGACTACAATGGCCGATCGGTGCAGGCAATGTCCGATCGACAAGAGACTTGTCCGAACCGACCATCCGTCTAGCTCGAAACAATATGATAAGATCGTCAGACGCTCAGTGTGGATCAACAGAATGCTAAGCGGACTGGAGCGCTTGTCTGATCGGGGGAGGACAAGCTACTATACCCAATCACTACAAGGGAGAGCAGCCGAGATCAACCGAGCGAAGAAGTACCCAACCGAACGGCTACCCCGCTCAGCCGAGCAGCGGGATCATTGTCGTATCTCTCAATATCCTTTTGGGAGATAGTGTCGCCGACATAAGGCATAATCAATAGGCGGATTGTACGACGGAAGCTTCCACTATCTCATCAAAAATCTGCATGTCCTGTTAAGGTATGATGTTAGAGACACTTTTCTGACATATCCTTTCATGAGATGGTTGGGGAAGCGTGCTCATGCCTTGGGGAGCGTGCACATCGCCCACTAGGACACTATATAAAGGGAGGTCCAAACATCGGCGAAGGTACACGTTATTCACTATTCACGTCTGTGCTACTGTTGTTCCATTTTCTCTCTTTCTGGTAACTGACTTATGCATCGGAGGGTCAACGCTGGGAACTCCTTCCCTGGTGATGTGCGTAGATTATATACACTTTTATGCATATTTTGACGCACATCTACCTGTATTTGATTAGCATAATCTGTGCTGTTACACCCTATTTCATTATAATGTCATACTTCCATTATATTTTGTTCGGAGATCTACTCTTTATTTGTTTTGATTGATAGGACGTGATTTGGAGAGGAAATGGAGCAAAAATGCACACGGGAGCAACTCCGGAAGAAATCTAGCTTGGGTCGTGTATGCCACACGGCCATGTGGCCATTATCATGCTTAGGTCATGCCAAATGGCATGACCATGCCCATGTTCCAGAGACAAGGAAGGCCACGGCCGTGTGACCCACACGGTCGTGCTCCCCCACCAGAGGTAAATCAAGCCACGACCGTGTGAGTCACACGGTCATGCCAAATGGCACGGCCGTGCCAACAATCCAGAGGGGAGGAAGGTCACGGCCGTGTGAATCCACACGGTCGTGTGACTGTGGCAGAGGAGAAGAAGGCCACGACCGTGTGAATCAACACGGTCGTGTAACCTTGACAAAGCAGAAGAAGCACACGGTCGTGTGAGCTACACGGCCGTGTCACCTTGGCCGAGGGGAAGATGCACACGGCCGTGTCACGGGCCGTGTGGAGATCACACCCTGCTCTATAAAAGGGAGTTTTCTCTCCTTTTCAAAGCATCTTGGGTTTGGGACTTCGTCCCTCTCCTTGGGGAAGGGTTCTCCCCTTAGGGGGAAATCCTAGAACTTCATTCTCCTCCATCTCTTGAAGATTCGTCCATCTCCGGAGCAAGGAGGCATCCTGTAGACATCGGAAATATCGGCAAGCATCTCTTCTTCCCCTTCTTCTCACATATAGGATTGTAAGTATGCTTTTCTTTATGTTTTGGGCTGTTCTTCTTTTGCAATGGAGTAGATCTCCAGATCTAGGACTAGGGAGTATATGTGATGTGATGGATGATATAAAACTATGTAGATTTGCCATGAATCTATTTAATGTCTTGTTGATACCTTGTTCATGTTTGTGTTGGTTGATCCTAGGAAGATTGGACCGGTTCCACTATATAAAAATTTTGTACAAGTGTCGAACGTTTCCTAAATAACCTATTGTGTTCTTTAGAAATTAAATTAGGAATCGCAAACGGAACTTAACATTATTGATTCCAAATTTAACTTATCTGTTCTTAATGGTTTAGATTTGGATCGCAAACGATATTTAACATTATTGATCCAAATCCACCTATGTTATAAATTCAATTAAATATTAATTTCCAAAATTGACTTCCAGGACTGCATGGTGAGGCACTAGTCCTTCTTGGGTATGGGATCATCCACCACCGCCTAGACAAAGCCTTTTAAGAAAATTTAATATTTAATTTCCTTATATAATTATAGGTTTAACCAAAAAGAACAATCGAATCACAAATTCGAAAAATATAAAAAAACACAAACTCGAATTACTAATTCGAAAATCTAGAATCATATGTCTCTTGTGTTTGGAATTCATACAAAGAAAAACTAGCATGATGCGGAAAATAATTACTAGTTATACATTTCTTTGTATGCAACGACCTCTTGATCTTCTACCGTATTCCTCACCTCCTCTTGGACGTCGTGTGGGCAACGATACTCCAAGATGAATACCACCCAAAAGCTCCTCCTCCTTCTCTAGAATTTGGCCACAACCACCACCAAGGAACGAAAGAGAGCAAGGGGAAAGGAAAGGGAGAGGGACGGCCACAAGAGAGAGCACAAGCAAGAGAATAAGAATTGATTCATCATGAGGCCTCTCCTCCCCTTCTTTTATAATACTTGCCCAAGGCAAATAAGGAAAGATTTTTACAAAAATTAAAATCTTCCTCTAGTTTTTCCTTTCCTCCTTTTTAATTCTTTTTTTTTCTCCTCTTGATTGAATTGATTAGCCGGCCCCTTGCTTGGGCACCAAGCAAGGGTGGTCGACCCTTAAAAGAAGAAGAAAAAAAACTTTTGTAAAAATTTTATAAGCAAAGAAGGAAAGCTCTTATAAAATTTTACAAGTCTCTCTTTTAATTTCCTATTGTGGATGTTAAAAAAGGAAAGTTTTAAAAATTAAAACCAAGTTTTAAAATTTAAAACTTCTCTTCTAAAATTTTCTTTTTTTAACATGGTTACAAAAAAGGAAAGTTTTAAATTTAAAACTCTCTTTTTAAAACTCATGTGGATGGTTAAAAAAGAAAAGTTTTAAAACTTTCTTTTAAACCATGTGACCTAATTCAAATAAGGAAAAATTTTTAAATTTAAAATTTCTCTTTAAAACTTGTAGTTATCTACAAAAAGAATATTTTAAAAATTCAAAACAACCCTCATAATTTGAATTATGGTGATCGGCCCCTTCTTGCTTGGGCACCAAGCAAAGGGTCGGCTCCTTTTGAGAAGGAAGTGGTCGGCCCCCATGGCTTGGTCACCAAGCCATGGACCGGCCCCCTCTTGGACACCAAGATGGGCTTTTAATGAGTGGATTTAAAGTTTCATTGAGGCTACGATAGGGGCCTAGAGGAGAAATTGGTTTTGACCTCCCGACCTCCCGACGAGCTCGAGTATCCCGTGTTCGCCCCGAACATACAACTCAAGTTCATCAATAATAACTCATTCTACTAGAGAGTTATTATTGTACTACCGCACCAATCCCAAATTACATTATGGGCTCCTTCTTATCATGAGTGTGTTAATCTCCCTGTGTTTAAGATATCGAATGTCCATTAATTTAATGAGTTACTGACAACTCGTTTAATTAACATCTAAGTCCAAGAGTAGTACCACTCAACCTTATCGTCATGTCGGACTAAGTCCACCTGCAGGGTTTAACATGACAATCTTTATGAGTTCCTCTTGGGGATATTATCAACCTAGATTTCTAGGACACAGTTTCCTTCTGTAATCAACAACACACACTATAAGTAATATCATTTCTCAACTTATCGGACCTATTGATTTATCGAGCTAAATCTCACCCTTTGATAAGTCAAAGAAATAAATACTAAATATATGTGCTTGTTATTATATCAGGATTAAGAGCACCCACTTCCATAATAACTAAGGTCTTGTTCTTTTATTAAGTCAGTATAAAAAGAACTTACCTTAAATGGTCCTACTCAATACACTCAGAGTATACTAGTGTAATTTATTAGTCAAGATAAACTAATACCTAATTACACTACGACTATTCCAATGGTTTGTTCCTTTCCATTTTAGTCGTGAGCTACTGTTTATAATTTATAAAGAACCGATAACATGATCTTCTGTGTGTGACACCACACACCATGTTATCTACAATATAAATTAATTGAACAACTACACTTAGCAGTAAATGTAGATAAATTTGACCAATGTGATTCTTAAATGTTTATACAAAAAGCTAGACTTTTAGTATACACTCTAACAGTTTGATGATGTGTGTGTGTGAATGCTTTTATATATATATATATATATATATATATATATATATATATATATATATATATATATATATATATATATATATATATATATATATATATATATATATATATATATATATATATATATATATATATATATATATATATATATATTATCTAGATTTTTTGCATATTTTATCAAATAGTTGTGTAGAATTGTTAATCACATAGGAGGAATACCCTAGATTGTATTGTCGTGGGGCGTCGTGACAGAACTGCCCCATTAAACGGACATTTAGAGTATCACCTTGAAAGGAGAAGCAAATCTGCACAAGGAAGTAGGGGATCGGACATAATCTCTATTTTTATTTCTATGTTATTGTATGTTAGTGTGTTTCTGTGTTGTATGACCGCGGGGCGTTGTGACAGGGCTGCCCCATTAAACGGACTTCATAGGAATCACTTCCATTTAGTAGCATAGGACATGGAGTAGGAGATCATGTCGGCGTATCCACTGCAGGGGAGAGTCAGTAATGAATCTAACTTCCTACAAGAGCATGAACATAGAGGATAGGAGCTGAGCAATCTATGTAACATCGCCTAGCATTACAAAAAAACCAAAATCCTAGAATCTATCATCCTCCATCCTCCTAGCTCAACCCCTCTTAAGATCCATACTCTCTCTTCCCTCTTTTCTTTCTCTTACTTTCTTTCCTAGCTAATCTTACGTCTGTCTAGATAATTCGCTGTGCGAAATTAACTAGTGCTTAATCAATAGTCCCTATGGATACGATAATCTTTTATATTATTGACGACGTAACCATACACTTGCGGTGACGTAACACATGGCCCGACACTGACCTTTCTTGTGTTGGAGAGCAAAGAGAGGTGCACACCCGATCAACGTAGCAGCCACATCCCCGGCTAACCATCTTCCCTATTTTCGAATAAGATCATATTGGCGCCATATGTGGGAACGTAGCATGCATCCGAAACGCAAAGATGGAGGATGCTGGACAACTCACCATAGTGACTCCGATAAAGGAGGAGCTCGATATGTTAGTACAAGCCCGAGCAGCAAAAATGGTGGAGCAATAACAGCAACAGGCGTTGTCCGAGCGCTAAATGCATGAGCCTGCAGCATCGGTGGTCGGTCAGCAGGCCAAATACAAAGACTAAGCAGATCACATATCCAGTTCGGGCTAGAATAATCAGCCGACCATCACATATGGGGAGGCGCCTCATGCATCGATCCCCTTCCATTGTGCATTGTTCCAGACTCCGTCAGAGGAACAGTGCCGGGTGGATAAGGAACGAGGATCCTCCTCGGATGACGCGCTCGTTCGGGATGCACAGAAAGGGAAAGCACCAAGGAATGACGATTCGCCCGAGCGGATCAATCAATAGTTCCCTTAGGGGATCCTGGACGACCCTCTACCAAGACACTATACCCCACTAATGATCGGGAAGTACATTGGAATAACTAATCCAAATGACCACTTGGCCAAGTTTGATAACACGACCACACTTCATTAGTACACCGATGGGTGAAGTGTACGATCTTTCTCACTACCCTTTCTAGATTAGCGCAGTGCTGGTTCAAATAATTACCGAAGGGATAGATTCACAACTTCAAGGACTTCCGAGCAGTATTCTTGCACCACTTCGCTAACAGCCACCACTACTAGAAGACCAGCGTCAATCTATTTGCATTAAAGCAAGGGCCCAAGGAGGCATTGAGGGTCTACATCAAGTGCTTCAACCATGTGGCCATGGATATTTCATCGGTCTTCTCAGAAATATTGGTGAACGCCTTCACCCAAGGGCGCACCGAAGGAGAGTGCTTCTGTTCACTCATCCAGAAGCCACCGAAAGACTTCGACCACCTGGTCAGGAGGGCCACGGAATACATAAACGTGGAAGAAGCCCAAGTGGCAAGAATAAAGGAGGAGCTTGTCAATTCCATAGAAGCGCTCGAGCGGCGACCACCGAGTAGCCATCAACTACCCAAGGGGCCCCGATCAGGAGGAACACAGCCACACTAGGAGACCAGAACACATGTCGTGTAGCATGTGGCAGTCGGTCACCCGAAGGCTGCGAAGGGCAAGTTATGGATGCCACTATTTTACTCTTTCAATCAGTTAGTAATGCACAACACGTGCAACTAGTATGATCTGATGTTGATTGTGAGTCGACCGGCTCCTCAAGGATATCGTCGTTTGTCACCATCACTAGATCGGCATCAGAGACACCGATCAGTAGGGTAACAGGATGACTAAAGAACGACATCTGAGAGGCGTCAGCATCAGCTTCAGCGCAGAAATAACACAAGTCCAGCTCAAGCTTTCACTGAGAGGGCTAGGCCCTCTACTCGAGAGGAGGAGAACCGAAACAACGCTGCTTGGGGAAAAATAGGAATGATCAACGGTGGACCGACAAGTAGTGATTTTAACTGAGTAAGAAAGTTACACACTCGGCGATTAGAGATACATGTTGTTGGATACAGCAAAGAGAGGGTCGAAGGACCTGAGATCAGTTTTGGCCCATGAGACTTAGAGGGAGTGGAGACCCCTCACGATGATGCCTTGATCATCCAAGTGGTAATTGCTAACTATACCATTCATTGAACTTTTGTTGATATAGGCAGCTCGGTAAATATAATCTTCAAGAAGGCGTTCAATCAGCTACAAATTGACAAGAGCGAACTGCAGCCCATGACGACTATTCTCTACGGTTTAACAGGCAATGAAATATTGCCGATCAGCCAAACTCAACTGGCCATATTGCTCGGGGAGGACCCGCTCAAGAGGACAAGGACTACAAACTTCATTGTGGTAGATGCGCCGTCCACCTATAATGTTATATTGGGCCGACTGACCCTTAATGAGTTTCTAGCAGTAGTATCCACCTTCTGCCAGAAGATCAAGTTTCTAGTGGACAACGAGGTGAGCGAAGTTAAAGGCAACCAATTGTCTGCTTGACGGTGCTATGTCGAAATGGTAAAAATCGAGGCACAGGCCGCACGGAAGACCCCATGCTTGGAGGTGAAATCTACTATGGAAGAGCCTCCCACGCTAATCTATGAGGAAAAGGAGAAGGTTCGGATCCACCTTAGCCAAGCGGAAGTAACTACATTTGTCACGACCGACTTAGCAAATGAGAAGAAGGCAGAGCTGGTCGCCTACCTCTGGTGAAACCATGATGTGTTCGCCTGGTCGACACACGAGCTCTAGGGCATCTCACTTGAGCTTCACGTCTGACCGGACACTCGGCTAGTGAAGTAGTGGAAGAGGGACTTCAGCACGAAGCAAAACTAAATAGGGGAGTGGCAACACTTAGTGAAAAAAAATTCTTTTCCTATCCTCCTCAGCCGAGTGCTCTGATGTCATCCAAATTTCTCGAAGACCATACAAATATATGCTCATTTTGGCCAAGCATGTGGTAATACCTTTTAATTAAACCTCATTAATGTCATTCGGTGACTGAGCGCCACGTGTCTCACTTTCTGCCGCCGCACGTTTAACGTAACTGGCGGATATCCGCTGGTGATGTGATAGGTGTCTTTTCAAATTCAACTGTTGAATCTCCTCCTAGTTTTTCGTAACCCTGGATCGGACAGCTCAGGTCGATCGGCCGCGAGGTTTATAAACCTCACATGTGTTGTCGCCGTCTTCACTTCGCGTGCCTTCGTCTTCAAGCTTTTGACGACGTTTCATTGCTTCGTCTTCTCCAACGATCCTTTCTGTAAGCCTCTTCGCCTTTCATACAAATCTTTTTGTTCTTCTTTGCCATCTTCTTTATTTTCGACGGCAAGCTCCTCACAACCCCCTGACTCCATCCCTGGGCTCTGGTACACTTCCATCGAGTCCAAGTTCGATGGGGGCGACGCTGATAGTTTCAGATCTGCTTACAAATTTCCTTCTAACTACCAAATCGGCCTTCCTTCTGCTTCTAATCGGCCACATGAACCACCGCCGGGTTTTCTATGTCTCTTTAGGGACCAGTTCACCGTCGATCTGCGATTTCCCGTCCACCTTTTTTTCGATCGTTTGTAAATATTTCCGTATTTCTCTCTATCAATTAGTGTCGAACTCCTTTCGGCTGCTATGCGGAGTCATCGCCCTAATCCGCCTGCACGGCATTCCTCTGACTCCTTGGCTCTTCCATTATTTCTATTATCTAAAATTATCTGAGCGGGGGACTTTTCTCTTCCAAGCCTGAGTGGGCTTAGTCTTCTTTGATAAGATATCATCATCCAATAAGCATTAGAGAGATTACTTTTTCTTCATTCACTTTCCCAAGCAGCTAGATTTCCTGACCAGCTGGTAGCTAGAAGTGTCGAACCCTCCAGAGCTCAATAAGTGCAAAAGTCGATCGGACTACCTCCATGAGCTTCAAGCTTGGTCGATTAGAAGTACCATATCTACAAGTTGCTACTGGAGAGCGTCCTCTACGTGTTCAGCCTGAGCCCGACCCACACGCAGCTTCCGTCCAGCCTAGGTATGCTCTTTCTTCTCCGAACCTTTGAATCTAATTAATTTTTACTCCTTTTGTGCAGCTCAAATCATGTTGCTAGCGCCTCTGGCCTTCAAGTCCAAGCTTGCGGACGCTGAGATCAACGTTGCGGCCGTGGCTGAGCTAGAGAGCCGCGGCCTACAGCTGATCGGCTCCCATGAGGATTCGCTTGGTGACGAGGAGGGAACACAAGCGTTGGGGAGCGAAGTTGGGAGAAGTCAGACAGTCGCGAGCGACGCAGCGGCTACAACAATGAAACTTCCGCTCGAGTGGCCGTCGATGGTCCCTATCGCGGTCGCCTTAGAGTCGGCCACCTCCGGCGAGCCCCTCCGACAACGCAAAAGATGCCGAGCAGAGGGGTCCTCCCGATCTGCAACTTCTGCCTTGTAGACCCCAACAACGGTCATCTCCCGACCCTCTTCCGAGCGGGGTGAAACCTCCTTTCTACCTCTTGAGCAGGGAGTCGTAGAACTCCCTGCATCCATATCATCTGACCAGACATGATCATTATCTGGGCTGCCTCAAGGGACGATTTACACGCCACCGATTGCCTTCATGGCACCTCCTTTGCTGGCAACCCAAGTGTCTCGCATCCGACTGGTTCCTGCGTCCCAGTCTTCTTGCCGGGCAACTTCAGACCCCCTCTGGCCCGAGCAACCAGAGGCAAATAACGGCAATCATCCATTTGCCGACGGACGAGTACCGCAGTGCAAACAACTCAGCGTCCCTCACCCCCGAGCATCAAATAAGGATCCAAGGGCCACTCGCACAAACCTAGGCCGATGCCCGAGCCCATGCAGCGATTATCGCTCAAGGGGACCTCGCCAAAAGCGACACGAAGATGCCCACTGGGGTATGTATACTACACCTTTCTTTTCTTCCTGTTTGTTCGTTCAGCTTATATAATTCTGTCATCGTTGCAATACTGGGTAGAGAGCCTGGCCATGTGCCATAGGCTTGCATGTTTAGAGCATGAAGTCCAGCAGCTGCGCTCCCCGAGCAGCCAAGAAGCGGCTTCACAAGCGCGCATGGAGCAGATGAGCGCCGAGATGGCCCAACTAAAGGCTGATCTAAATAAGAGCTCTGAGCTACTATAAGCTGAAAAGAGAAAAAGTGCCGAGCAGGCTACGCAATTGGCTCGACTTAATAAACAGGTCAGCTCCTTCGAGTCCAAGATCCACTTGGCCAACACCAAGAAGCTTCGAGCCATCGAAGACTTGGAGATCAAAAATAAAGAGTTTCGGGTGTTGGCTCAGAGCCTGAAGTAGGCAGAGGCCTCGTTGAATGCCAAGCGTGAAGGTAGGCAGGCCGATTGGTCTGCAGCGAAGGTCTAGCTCGACGCCAAAGATGCAGAGCTGGCGACACTGAAGGCAGACTTGGAAGCCTCTCGAATGGTCATGAACTCCTACCAGGAAGCCGAATCTAGCCGGCTCGAGCTGATGAAGAGGAACTACCTCCGGTCGGACACCTTCAATGACTGACTCACTAACCGGCCGCTTTGTCTTTTCAACTTCGCGATCGACAGGACCCTCTGTTGGAGCCCGGTTGGTGGTGTTCACTGTTTTTCATGTCACTAGACGCTCCAAATTAATAAAAATTGGAAACTCAACTAAACTAAAGATAAGTGTTGTAGCAACGAGTCCCAAGTCGTATTTTTCCAAGGATAGCTAATTAGTGTGCACAAATTCTAGAATTGATTCAAATCAAATTCTTAAATCAACAAGGTCAAGAATAGAATCAAAGAAAGATTACTCTCTTCTAAACATGATCCACTTCCTTCTAACCAAATGAGCATCAATTAAATTAGGATTTTTATGCATCATTGAATCAAATGAGTCAATTACTATATTTTCAATCTACAACCACAGTAACAACACTACAATAACTAAAACTAGAGTTTCTACATCAATGCCTAAAACTTAACTCAATCTTGCATGAACAGAAATAACATTCAACACATAATCACACTCATTGATTAAGTAATTCATTCACATCTCAAACTTGCACCAAAAGCTCAAGTAATTCTTTCACCGTCAAGTTTCAATCTCAGTTATCCATTACCCATTTAAAAGAGCAAGAGTTTTCCCAATTCAAGAATTGAATCTACACAAACTTATGGAAAACGAAATAGAAGATTTAAACTAGAAAGTAAACTATTTGTGTAGCTTAAGCAAGATCTGCATTGCATATGTTCAAAGAATTCAGATGGCAAATTCTAAGAAATCAGAAACAAATTGTAAACACATTAAGTAACTGAACAAGGCTTGGATTACAGAAATCTAAAAGAATTGTAAAGCAAAGCTAAGAAATCAACGGAATTGTAAATCTAAGGAATCAGATCATAAGATCTGAGCGGGTATGAGAAATCTAAAGTAAACAAAAACAAACAAACACGTTCCACATCTAATTCCAAGCTCAAACCTCACTCAACCTGCTGTCAACATAAATGCTCCAAGAAAACTCCCTTCGAGCACCCAACTACGATCAACCAAGCTTCTAACTATTACCAGGTGACTCTTTCATCTCCAAGAAACCTCCCTCGAAGCTCACACCCGTCTGGTAACTTCATCGGCCAAAGAACAGAGCATAGATTCTGTGAATTTCCAAACTAGATCAACTGATCAGATCAACCTAGTTTCGCAACGGAATGAATATCGGAAAAGGATCAGAAACTCCAAGAAACCTCCCTCAAAGCTCTGTTGAATACGAAATTCACTGATCGGGAACCTCCCTCAAACAGGAACGCGGCGGCGAACAAAATCCAAATTGCGGATAAAGAAACCTCCCCTCTGCAACTCTCTGATCTAGGAGGATGAACGTCGGCAGCTTGAGATCGCCGTCGTTGAAGAAAATAAGCTCTCGGATTTGGAATGCAAAATGGGAGCATCGGGGACAAAGGATGAATAGTGGATTTGTCGCGAGGAATAAAATACGCCCGAGTTCAGGGAACACTGTAGCTTCTCACGCGATTTAAATTAATCTCACATCTGATCGGACGGTCCAGATTGCTTCGAGTCTTGATCAACGGTGAGATCTTCTCAGATCTGGATCAAAAGCTTCTGGGTCTTCATCAATGGCTGTGATGTACTCCCTCTTAGCTCGGATGGACCAGATCCTTGATAGATGACTCAGATCTCTCCGATCTTCAATGGACGGTCCAAATCGCTCCAAGGCTTGATCGACTTATTTAGCCCTAGATTTCAGCCCAAATGTGGTCTGATCTAATCGGGTCCATGACCCTTTTGATGTCTACAAAGAATATAACGAATATTAGCATCTAATACCATGATTATAAGCCAATTTGTAATTAAATCCAAGATTAAATGCAATTATGAAATATGATGTAGATATGAGTTCAATCTATGAGAAAATCATTAAAAACTTGCATAATGAATCAAGATAATATAGCCAAAATCATGGTTATCAAATCCCCCACACTTACTCTTGGACGTCCCGTTCAAGTCAAGAGAAAACCTAAAAATCATCTCCACACAAATTCCCTAGCAATACCTAGAAGATGGTAAAAAGAATTTAACTAAGATCATCTAAAAGATCATCAACAATCATGAATACAATCCAAACAATAATCAGTAAGTATAGTAGTTTCAATCCAATTGAAAAATTAAGCAAGTCGCAATCTCACAAGGTATTTACCTATTCTAGCTCTCACACTCAAACATGTATAAGTGGAGCTCACTTAATGTCACTCACAACATTTCACTACCATAAGCTTGCTTATTTTCTAATTCTCCATCACTATAAAACATAGCATGCATGAATCAAAAGGAATTTATCAACAAGAATTGAAATGGAATCAAGAGAAACAATTAAAGTGAATGAAATTGGCAAAAGAAAAGTATTTAATGAAGAAAGTGAGAAGATGAGAGTATTGGAGGAATATACTTGATGAGTTGACCAATTAATGTGAAAAGAGATAAATATCATTTGTCGTTACCAATTCAAAAGATCAAGCTAACCTCCCCTTCACTTTGATGGCCATCCAAAATTCTTGATACTCTTTTTGATTTGCCATTTTTTTCTTCACTGTTTTTACCCTCAATTCCATCACTTGGAGACTAGAACAATCTTAAATCACCTTTTGGAGAAGAGTACCCCCCCCTTCCCCCACACACACACTTAAAATGTTGTTCGTCTCGGACAATGAAACACAACATGCTTACCAATTCCTTATCAGATTTCCCAAAACACTTACTGCAATTTTCAAATTCCGAGTAAAAATCAGCAACTGCATTCTTCCAAGCTTCTGAATATATAACCTTCCCTGCAACAAACAGCCTGAAGAAAATTCTGTTATGCAATTAACAGTTTCAGATCCAAAGATTACATCTCAGAAAACTTCAAGTTAAAGCTTGCACGATTTAGCTTAGGAGAGTGAATCATTTGGCAGTGCATATTCTTATTGCTATCATAGATCAAAAGCTTCACTTGGACTTCTTATTGCTTAGAAACTACAAACAGACATTATGAAGGATTTTGTAGAAGCTGTAACACCCTTTCAATTTCCACCCTACGGCAGTTTCAAGCAATGATTACTGCCTTTATGCAAGGTATCTGATTCAGATGTCAGATTCAAAGAATCTGATTTTTTTCTGCAGCTAATACTCAATTTTAACCACTAATTCAGAGCCAAAGAAAACTCCCAATTCAGAGCCCTCAATTCTGTTTACCTTTAGACTTCTTCTTGAAGTTGATTCCAATATTTGACTTAAATTCTTAATCCAGTAAATGCAACTTAAGTTGAGCAGTTTCCAGCAGTTTCAAAATAACAAATCAGATTCAGCTTTAGGATATGCATCTTGGTAGCTAATTCCAAGTTCGGCGAGATTCAAATTGAGAACTTGAAATACCAGACTTAATCCTTTAGAATTTTTATTTCCAAAGAATCCCTTACTAAGCATTCAAACTTACTGATTTCAGCTCTAAAATGCAGCTGGCCAATTCCATAAATCAGCATCTTTTGCATTTTGCAGTTCCATCAAGCTCAAGAATTTAATTCAAGTATCAGATTTAAAGAAATTACAGATCTTCACAATTGCACCCAATCAGTAACTCTTGTGTCAATTTTTTTCTCTTCCTCCTATTCCAACAGCTCAAAAATCATAACTAAAAACAGAACTAATGCTGATTTTTTAATTCTGTTTCCTTTGCGGCATATGCTAGTGATCTTACTTGCTGTCCATAAACAGCAAATGGTCCATTTCAACATTCAAAATTCAAAGACAAGGTGTTAGATATGCCATTAACACTCTAAATTTCAGAATTTCTGATTCAAATTCCAATTTCAGCAAATTCCATTAACATGAAGTTATTTAGAATTCCTGCCAGTTCCTATTTTCTATTTGTATTTCATATGTCTTCCTTGCCTCCATAATATGAAATTGCAGAATTTCAGCTTATAAAACCATAATTCAAAATTTCCAGACTTGAAACTTTAAGTTTCAGAATTTGAAACCTAAGGTAGCTTAAGTTCAACCCATATAGAATTCAAACGCTACTTTCAATCAAAAACATCATAGAGGTTTGGCACTAAACATGTACTTGTTGATTCATTGGTTTCATTTCTACAGATGTTGCAGAAATTTCGAGTTTGGATTCTCAACTTCCAAATGCTAATAGAGCTCCACCTCTAAATTCCTGCAATAATCAGATTCCACCTTGCTTTACTTCCTTCTTGAAAAACTTGAGAAATTTCTGATTTCAAATGTAAGATGCTACTGTTTTAACTCTTAATTTCATAATTGTAATTGCAGTTTCAGAAATCAAATTCAATGAACTTGTAGCTTTTGATTAATCAGGACTCAACTTGAAAGGAAGTTGCATTTGTCACAAGAGTATAGGACTGTAACATGCTCCTCACTGCCAGTTTCAAAACTTGGAAAAATTCTGCAATTTGATTCTCCACTTGTGCATCAACAACAACATTTCAGATATAAACTATGCCATTCCAACAGATTCAGAAATTAGGGAATGCAAGCATCAGCCAACACAACATTTTCAGAATTGATCTTCTGCCAGAATTAATTTGAACGTTTGACACATGGTTGTTTTTAAACAGGACTGAATACATTCCAGAAATTATTGAAATTCTAACAGAAATTGTTGTGTTTTAATTCCAGAATTCAGATTCAGTAGAAATGCTTCCAGAAATTTAGTTTACAAGCTTGGTACAAAACAACTTAACTCATTGTCATAGTTTACTCCTTTAAGCAAACCAATTTTAACTCTTTGGATTAAATTCCATAACTAAGAGTTAAGGTAATTCAACTAGCTTGTGAAATAAGCTTGTGTAATGAAGAACTCAACTAGCTGATACTCTCATTAAGCACTGATAAGCTTGAACAGTATTTTGGCACAAACAATTTCCAAAATGGCACACTCAACTATCAATTTTTCTTCATTTTATTTTCTTAATTTCCTCTACTATCCATTCATCAAAAAGTATTTCTAATCATTTCTTTACTTCAACAAGAGCAAGAATAATCAAATTGTATAAAAAATTTCAGCTCCAACAGCACTATTCAGTCTCAGTTTCTAAAATTCTTTCACTGCTCAATTTCCAGCACAAAATTGATACTAAACTCTTCATTTCCATGTTATTGCAATCTTCAATTTTCTGCATATTCATGTTCTTCATCTGAAAATTCCTGCCCTTCTCAAACAACCTCTTCTACTTCAGATTTCAGAATCTTGAAGCTGTCCAGAACAAGCAATGTTTAGCAAACCAAATTTCTAAAATTCACAATAGATTTTTCAGCATTAGGCTTCCACATGTTGCTCCTAAAATTTCTGCTAAAAATAATGTTTCAGATTCCATCAATTCCATAAATTTAGTTCTTCATTAGCATTTAATTGCAGCACATGTAGATTTCGGCTTCATTTCTCATCTTTTTGCAGAATTAGCACATCCACATCTTCTTTCCACATATGTCTCCTAGAGTTTTAAATGTTTCAACATAGTACCAAGTCTCAAAATCCAAAGCACTTTGAGCTTACTCCTGACATGAAAAAACTCAAAATATGGATACATTTAACATACAATCTTAAAAATACTTCATTCACAACAGCATTCTTCCAAAACTCCATCATTGGCTTAAATTTGAATCCTTACCATTAACAAATGAATCCAAAAATTCAAAATCACTATACACTTCCCCCACACTTAATCCTTTGTCCATCTAGTCAATTCAACTCATCAAGAATTCAACCAAAACTCCCAATGAAATGAAGGCAAAACAAAGTGATCATGAATTAGAATGCTTGATGAAAATATTTTAAGAAATTACGGGGGAAAGAAATTAGAAATTATGATGGAACAAGAATGACAAATATCCTTCATTTCCATGCATACATATGCTATTGTGACTCTGAAAAGAAACAAAGCAAGTTCTAGAGTTTCAATTGTTGTAAATGCATGCCACACAAAGAAAATAATAGAGTTTAGGCTTAAGTGGTCCTCTCTAGGTATTTTTCATGCAATCAAACTCAATTGATCAAATTGGAATCCACGACCAAATTAACCAATATCATGTAAGTAGAGCATCCAATCATGTCAAATGACCTAAAATTGATGATCAAATTTAAGAAACTTTTGCCATCTTAAAAATATTACTAGAAAATTCCCATGAAGAATTTATTCAAAATGACATGCTATGTAAACTAAACAATATGCCAAGTATTGAAGCAAAATGCAAACGTAGAGTATTAAACTAAAGAAATGCATAAGCAAGAAATAAAAGCAAGGAACAAACTCCCCTTAATTCCAGGCGGTTGAAGAATATTTAGTAAAAGAATCCATGCCGGTAGTGGAGTAATTGTGGTTCCACTCAAATTCTTTTTATTCTTCATTTTTCCATTGCAAATTCTTTCTGGAGGACGGAGGCGGTTTAGATCAAGTAACCATTTCAAAATCCTATGGCTACCTGCAAGATCAAAGAAAAACACCTCCCGTGCACTCACATGTTTAGGAGAAAATGAAATACAATTAGTGTCTAAACCAAATGGATAAAAATGAGTATCACATGCTATAAAGTCAAAAATAGGTACCTTAAAGAAGTTTCCTGGAAAATCATAAGAAATAACTAATCTTATCATGTTGAAAGGTACCTAAAGTGGTGTTTGTTACCTCTTTCTCATCAAGTAATAGCTCAGGTTCTGATTCAGGAGAATGTACAACCAAAGGTAGTGATTCTTGGGTACTTGGCTCCATAGCACAAGTCCCTACACTCTCTTCATCATCATCATCAAATCCAGGTGATTCTTGAGGTAATGCTTCCAGTAAGCATTCCCCTACACTTAAATCATCTTCAACATCAATACCTGCATCATTTCCAACATCTACAGCAACAATATCAGTAAAATCAAAAGTATGTTCAACTACATCATCACAACAATAAAAAGTACTTAAAGAATCTAGTGAAGTAGTAGATGCAGTGTCAGGCCTGACAAGAGCTCCACAATCCATCTCCTCACTGGCGCTTTGTGTTTGTAACTGGTTGATGGATGATGCAATTTGATCCAATTGTAACTGTATGTTTTGAATTCTTGAGAATTATTGCTCTTGATGCTCTCTCATGTATTGCATAATCTCCTTGACTTTCCATGTTGACTCTTCAATTTGAGGATCGTTCTGTTGAAAAGAATGTGACATAAAAAATGTTGAAACCTCTTGACACTCATATGAATTCTGGTAGGCAGGATATGACTCAATAAATTGTCCTTGTGCACTTTCATACCTGAAACATGAATTATCCACCCAATTAGCATTATAAGCATTTGAAAATGATTCATACCTATTTTGATTATCCATGTTTGGGTAAAATTGATACTAAGGCTGGAAACACAGACTCTCCATTCTTCCTCCAAAATTCTGAAAATATGGATCCATGCTATTGAAATCTCATGTTCTTTCACTGCAACACTAAACTCAAAATTAGAAGATTCAAGAGCATAAAGTTTCAAACACATGAATTAATGAAAATTAAAGAACTTACAATTCAGAGAATAGCCAACATGAAAATATAAAAAAAAATAAGCAATTAAATCAAGAAAGATGCTAACAAAATAAAATCATCCAATGCACAATCTAAAATTCACACATACTAGTTAATTCCCCGGCAATGGCGCCAAAATTTGGTGTTCGCCGTTTTGCATGTCACTAGGCGCTCCAAATTAATAAAAATTGGAAACTCAACTAAACTAAAGATAAGTGTTGTAGCAACGAGTCCCAAGTCGTATTTTTCCAAGGATAGCTAATTAGTGTGCGCAAATTCTAGAATTGATTCAAATCAAATTCTTAAATCAATAAGGTCAAGAATAGAATCAAAGAAAGATTACTCTCTTCTAAACATGATCCATTTCCTTCTAACCAAATGACATCAATTAAATTAGGATTTTTATGCATCATTGAATCAAATGAGTCAATTACTATATTTTCAATCTACAACCACAGTAACAACAACTACAATAACTAAAACTAGAGTTTCTACATTCAATGCCTAAAACTTAACTCAATCTTGCATGAATAGAAATAACATTCAACACATAATCACACTCATAGATTAAGTAATTCATTCACATCTCAAACTTGCACCAAAAGCTCAAGTAATTCTTTCACCGTCAAGTTTCAATCTCAGTTATCCATTACCCATTTAAAAGAGCAAGAGTTTTCCCAATTCAAGAATTGAATCTACACAAACTTATGGAAAACGAAATAGAAGATTTAAACTAGAAAGTAAACTATTTGTGTAGCTTAAGCAAGATCTGCATTGCATATGTTCAAAGAATTCAGATGGCAAATTCTAAGAAATCAGAAACAAATTGTAAACACATTAAGTAACTGAACAAGGCTTGAATTACATAAATCTAAAAGAATTGTAAGCAAAGCTAAGAAATCAATGGAATTGTAAATCTAAGGAATCCGATCATAAGATCTGAGCAGGTATGAGAAATCTAAAGTAAACAAAAACAAACAAACACGTTCCACATCCAATTCCAAGCTCAAACCTCACTCAACCTGCTGTCAACATAAATGCTCCAAGAAAACTCCCTTCGAGCACCCAACTACAATCAACCAAGCTTCCAACTATTACCAGGTGACTCTTTCATCTCCAAGAATCCTCCCTCGAAGCTCACACCCGTCTAGTAACTTTATCGGCCAAAGAACAGAGCATAGATTCTGTGAATTGCCAAACTAGATCAACTGATTAGATCAACCTAGTTTCGCGACGGAATGAAGATTAGAAAAGGATCAGAAACTCCAAGAAACCTCCCACGAAGCTCTGTTGAATACGAAATTTGCTGATCGGGAACCTCCCTCGAACAGGAACGCAGTGGCGAACAAAATCCAAATCACAGCTGAAGAAACCTCCCCTCTGCAACTCTCTGATCTCGGAGGATGAACGCTGGCAGCTTGAGATCGTTGTCGTTGAAGAAAATAAGTTCTCGGATCTGGAATGCAGAACGGGAGCGTCGGGGACAAAGGATGAACAGTGGATTTGTGGCGAGGAAGAAAATACGCCCGAGCTCATGGAACACTGTAGCTTCTCACGTGATTTAAATCAATCTCACATCTGTTCGGATGGTCCAGATTACTTTGAGTCTTGATCAACGGTGAGAGCTTCTCAGTTCTGGATCAAAAGCTTCAGGGTCTTCATCAATGGCTGTGATGTACTCCCTCTTAGTTCGGATGGACCAAATCCTTGATAGATGACTTAGATCCCTCCGATCTTCAATGGACAGTTCAAATCACTCCAAGGCTTGATCGACTTGTTTAGCCCTAGATTTGAGCCCAAATGTGGTCTGATCTAATCGAGTCTATGACCCTTTTGATGTCTACAAAGAATATAACAAATATTAGCATCTAATACCATGATTATAAGCCAATTTGCAATTAAATCCAAGATTAAATGCAATTATGAAATGTGATGTAGATATAAGCTCAATCTATGAGAAATTATTAAAAACTTGCATTATGAATCAAGATAATATAGCCAAAATCATGGTTATCAGTTGGCTGGCTAGAAGAGGGGTTGAATAGCCCTGCACAAATTACAAAAGAAACCCTTCTCAGACAATTAACTTAAATAACGAACACTTGCAAAAAATAATTAAATGAATAGAAAAGAAAGAGACTCTGGAATTTTTACTTGGTTATAACCGGGGAGGTTGTTAATCCAAGGAAATGAATTACACTACTTTCTCCTTCAGGTAGAGAAGCCTCTTTACAGCAATTTATGCACAAAAAAGAAAAAACTAAATAAAGTGGAAAGCGTATACAATTGTTGCTCAGTAATTCTTGTTGTTCTCAAGCTTCTGGACCAAAGCTGTATTTATAGCTTTGGTCTGGGCGCCTGGAAGGGTTCCAGGTACCTGGAAGGGGATAAAACTTTATCTCCTTTGCAACGGTCAACATCCACATCAACCGTGGATAAAAAGAGGTTCCGGGTGCCCGGAATGGGTCCGGACGTCCGAACCCTTAAAGTTAACAAGGTTGACTTTTTCGGTCCGGGCTCTCTGCTCCGGTGCTGCTCGCCTCGGTCTGGGTCTTTCACTCCAGCTCCGCTCGCTTGGGTAATTTCGGCCAACTGAAATAAGGCTCACTCGAATACAATTTCGACCTTCTCCTCGAGCAGGCTTCCGCTCTGGCTTCTTGTCCCTGAAACTTCGCGTACGTTCTTCTCCTCCACCGGTGTACTTTTCCTCGGTACCTCATCCCTCAAACGCACCGAGACTATCGGCTCTCTCTCGTATCATCCTTCTCGCTAGTCGCGTCTTCCGCTCGACTTCCTGTGCTCCTAAGCTTCTGCACACTTAGACACAGGGATCAAAAACTAATAGGACATAACTTAACTTGTTTGATCACATCAAAATAACCTTGGGGTTCCAACACCCTCGACCAACTGAAGGACGGCGGCTATATTCCAACTACTCTAACAACCAAGGTCATCAGTCAGGATAGGAAGACCGAGTCGCTGCCCAACGATGTTTTGGATTATCTTGAGGGAGCCTACTCGTGCATACCTTGTCTCTTTTTTGTACTGCCCTTGTAAAAACTATGCAAGTGTTAATGAATGGTCGCCCGTTCGGCGAACCTTTAATGTCACTCCTTCGTGTTGCACCGTTCGGCGATCCCTTGTTTTATTTTCTGATTTATCCTTACCCTGCCACTCAGGAACGAGTAGCACTACGAACCGCATACCATAATGTGAAAAAATTCAAGTGTGGCTCCGTGGGCCACCGGTTGGCATCGGCCTACTCACATGGATAAACTGTTTTTTGTTGGTCCGGGGTTATAACCACCGCTCAGCTATTGAAGACGCAAACTTAAGGTCGTTGCTCAACCGTCAACCTACGTAGACGAGTGTTTAAGGTCATCACTCGACTGCTGACGATGAAAAGGGTTTAAGGTCGTCGCTCGACTGCTAATGACGACAAGGGTTTAAGGTCGTCGCTCGACCGCTGATATCGACTGGGGTTTAATGTCGCCACTCGACAGTCGATGAAGACTAGGGTTTAACATCGCCACTCGATGGACGATGAAGACTATGGTTTAACGTCGTCGCTCGATGGTCGGTGAAGACAGGGTTTAACGTCACCGCTCGACAATTGAAATGCGTAGACAGTGGTTTATAGCCGCCGCTCAACTTTTAACTTAATCAATCGGCTCAAGAGTCTGGAAAACTTGTGCTTTTATTCATGTTTATCCTGCATTCAGAAGGCACACATACGCTTATAAAGATACGTCAGATACACTCACGCACCTCTCACCTGGCCCTACAGGTTTGGAGATAGTTCACGCTCCACGGCCGCTCGAGCTGTCTTCCGTCTTCGTCCTCTAGTTAGTAGGCTCCAGAGCGGAGCTTGGTGATGTCGCCGACCGGCTTTATTCTCTTCCACACTAGGTCGCCGACTTGGAAGGATCTCAGGATCACCCTTCCATTGTAGTTCTGTTTCATCCGCTGTCGATACACCATCAGTCGAACGGTAGTCTTACCCTGCACCTCGTCCACCAAATCGAGCTCCATGAGTCTTCGCTCGACGTTCCCTTCATCGTAGAGTTGTACCCGATCGGATTCCACTCCAACCTCCACGAGGACCACCGCTTCACCTCCATACACCAGATGAAATGGTGTTACACCGGTCGCCTCCTTTGGAGTCGTGCGGAGGGCCCACAGAACACTGGAGAGCTCGTCGACCCAAGTACCTCCTGTGTGATCAAGCCAAGCTCGTAAGCCTCTGAGGATCGCCCAGTTGGTAACTTCTGTCTGGCCATTACTTTGGGGGTAGGCCATAGAGGTGAAGGCTTACTAGATGTAGTAACTTTCGCACCACTCCCTGAGCCTTCGACCAGCGGACTGCCTCCCATTGTCCGAGATGAGCCGGCGGGGGATGCCGAACCAACACAGGATGTTTTTCCAAATGAATTTGATGACCATATGTTCACTTATTTTAGCCAGCGGCTCGGCCTCCACCCACTTTGAGAAGTAATCCACCACGACGAGCAGGAATCTTCGCTGAGCGGTCGCCATGGGGAATGGCCCCACGATATCTATTCCCTACTAGTTGAACGGGCAAGATACCATGGATGCCTTCATCTCCTCGGTCGGCCAGTGCAGAAAGTTGTAATATTTTTGGCAGAAAAGGCAGGTGACTACTGTCCGAGCGGCATCATCTTGGAGAGTGGGCCGCCTGGATGACCTCTACAGGATCCTTGGTGCACTTCCTGAAGGATGTATTCCGCGTCCTCTGGTCCCACGCACTTGAGCAGGGGTCTAGAGAGGGCTCTCTTATACAGCTGATCCCTGACCAAGATGAACCGTCTGGCCCTCTTTTTCAGTAAGCAGACTTCTTCCCAATCTGCAGGCGTGACACCTGATTGGAGGAGCTCCTGTAAGCCGGCTATCAACACTTCATATTCGGCTTCATGATTGGTGGTCTGATAATCTAGCCGAACGGAAAGTTGCATCCTCCTGCAGTGAAATTAGTAGTATGTCGATCCCACTGCCTTGCCAAGTGGACGAACCATCGACATATATTCTCCAAGTTGCTTTCAGCTCGGCGTTCTGGACCTCTATGACGAAATCAGCTAAGGGTTAGGCTTTAATCGCCATTCGAGACTGGTACTGGATGTCGAACTCACTGAGCTCGGTCGTCCAGTTGATCAGTCGCTTGAACGCCTCTGGATTCAAGAGGACTCTTCCCAGAGCACTGTTGGTCATCATGACGATCGGGTGAGCCAAGAAATAGGGGCGAAGTCTCCGAGCGGCTAGCACCAACACATAAGCCAACTTTTCAAGACAAGTGTAGCAGGATTTTTTATCTTTCAATATATGACTTAAAAAATACACGGGCTATTGTTTGTGGATGTTCTTCTGCCTAACTAATGCCGAGCCAACTGCATACTTAGTGGACAACAGGTAGATCCAGAGCGGCTCACCAGCGCTCGACTTAGCTAACACAAGCAAAGAGTTAAGGTACTCCTTGAGCTCTTCCAAAGCTCGGTCGCACTCCACATCCCATTGAAACTTTGTAGGTCGGCGCAGCACCTTGAAGAAGGGAAGACTTCGATCGGATGACTTGGAGATGAATCTAGACAGCACGGTGATCCGTCCGATCAACCGTTGGGCCTCCTTCAAGATGTGAGGAGGAGGCATGTTGTTGACGTTTCGCAAGTGTACGAAAATGTCGTAAGTAATAAAGAAAGATATCGTATCCACAGGGACTGTTGATTAAGCACTAGTTAACTTCGCGCAACGAATTATCTAGACAAACCTAAGATTGGTGAGAAAAGAGAGTAAGAGAAAGAGAAGAGAAAAGAGAGAGAATGGATCTTAAGAGGGATTGAGCTTAGAGGATGGTGGATGATGGATTCTAGGATTTCGGTTTCCTTGTAATGCTAGGTAATGTTACATAGATTGCTTAGTTCCTATCCTCTATGTTCATGTTCTTGTAGGAAGTTAGATTCATTACCGACTCTCCCCTGTAGTGGATAAGCCGGCATGATCTCCTACTCCATGTCCTATGCTACTAAATGGGAATGATTCCTATGTTGTCCTTACACGGGCTTGCCTGTCACATGCATCCCTCGGATAATCAACATAGAAACACACTAACACACAATAACATAGAAATAGAAATAGTGATTATGCCCGATCCGCTACTTCCTTGTGGAGATTTGCTTCTCCTTTCAAGGTGATACCCTAAATCGTCCTTACACGGGCATGTCTGTCACGTACGTCCCTCGGATAATCGATCTAGGGTATCCCCCCTACGGGATTAACAATTCTACACAATTATTTGATAAAACATGCAAAAGATATAAACAAGATTCACGCACACATTACATCAAACATGAACAAGGCATCAACAAGTCATTGAATAGAAAACATGGCAAATCTACATAATTTTACATCACCATCACATCACAAATACTTCCTATATCCTAGATCTAGAGATCTACTCCATTGATAAGGAAGAACAGCCCCAAAACATAAAGAAAAGCATACTTATAACCCTAGATTTGAGAAGAAGGGGAAGAAGAGATGCTTGCCGATGATTCCAATGTCTTGGGGATGCCTCCTTGCTCTGGAGATGGATGGATCACCAAGGGATGGAGGAGAATGAAGCTCTAGGGTTCCCCCCTAAGGGGAGAACCCTTCCTCAAGGAGAGGGACGAAGTCCCAAACCCAAGATGAGTCAAAGAATGAGGATCTTGAGCCTTTTATACCTCCTCCAAACTACCCAGGAAAACCAGGAAAATAGCGGTCCGGTAGACCGGGTTTTTTACCCACTAAACCAGGTTTTCTTATGATTTACCCTGAACCAAAGTTGTATATATTCAAATTATCTTCAATCTGATACTTGGATCGAGCCCTGGCTCCAACTGAGCCGAAAGTTATGGCAGTTCAAAGTTTGGTCTGCAGTCTGGGCGGAGGTCCAGTTGAACCCGCGGCTGGGAGGCACGGCCATGCCATTTAGCATGGGTAGATAAGTCTCTCTCTCTATTGGACCTGAAGAAAAGTTGTAGATCTTGAAGTCAGCTATGTTTCAGTATAAAGAACAGCCTGAAACTCCAACAGAGCACAAAGTTATGGCCGTTTTACGAACGGTCTGCAATCTGTCAGAATTCAACACGGCTCTGTTTTTGGCGTGGCACGGCCCGTGTTCTTCGTCACATGGCCGTGTGGAATCCACACGGCCTCACACGGCTCCCTCCCGGGTTGAGTCACACGGCCGTGTGGATCACACGGCCATGACCTTCTTCGTCTCTACCAAGGTCACACGGTCGTGGCCTTCCTCTACTCTGGAAACTTGGCACGACCGTGTGCTGCCTGGCCACGGGGAGCTTGGCACGACCGTGTGAGTCACACGGTCGTGGCCTTCTTCACATCTGATGCTAGCACGGTCATGCCATTTGGCACGGCCAAAACAAACCAATGGCCACACGGCCATTTTTGCTCCATTTTTGCTCCAAATAGCGTCCTGTCAATCAAAATAAGCAAAGAGAAGATCTTCAAACAAAATATAATGGAAGTATGACATTACAATGAAATAGGGTGCAATAAACATAGATTATGCTAATGAAATACAAGTAGATGTGCGTCAAAGCATGCATAAAAGTGTATATAATCTACGCACATCACATGTCTTGTAGCACTTTCACCTTGCTCAGATTCTACTCGATGCCCCATTCAGTGACGATGTATCCGAGGAAGCAGCCACTCTTCATGTCGAACAGACATTTGCTCAGGTTCAGTTTTATCTCGTATGCCCTCAAGGTTTGGCATGTTTCTTCGATATCTACATATAGATCAGCAGCCCAGAGTGACTTTATTAATATGTCATCAACATATACCTCCATGTTGCAGCCGATCTACCGCCGGAACATCCTGTTCATGAGCCTCTGGTAGGTGGCGCCGGCATTTTTTAGTCCGAACGGTATGACGTTATAGCAGAATGTTCCGTCGATCATGACGAAGCTGACCTTTTCTTGATCCTCTCAGCCGAGCGACACTTGGTGGTAGCCCTGGTATGTGTCGAGCATGCAGATCAACTCGCAGCCAGCCGTGGAGTCCACCATTTGATCTATCTAGGGCTGCAGATAGAAATCCTTCGAACACACCTTGTTCAAGTCGCAAAGTCGATGCAGACCCGTCATTTGTTGCCCAGTTTAGAGACCAACACCACATTAGCGAGCCATCTTAGGAATTGGACTTCCCGTATATGACCGACCTCTACAGTTTCTCTATCTCCACCCGGATGATCAGGTTTTGCTCTGTGCTGAAGTCCCTTTACTTTTGCTTTATCGACCGAGCGTCCGGTCGGACGTGGAGCTCGTACTGAGCCATGCTCGGGGAGACACCAGGATGTGTCGACCAAGTGAACACATCGTAATTTTGTCTAAGGCATGTGACCAGCTCTACCTTCTTCACACTCTCCAAATCGACAGCGATAAAGGTGGTTGCCTCCGACCGGTTGGGGTGGATCTGAACGTCCTGCTTTTCTTCATAGACCAGTGTAGGAGGCTTCTCTGTAATAGCATTCACCTCCAAGCACGGATTTTTCCGAGCGGCCTTGGCTTCTGATTTGACCATCTCGACATAGTATCGCCGAGCAGCCAACTGGTTGCCTTTGACTTTGCCCACCTTGTCGTCCACCAAAAATTTGATCTTTTGGCAATAGGTGGACACCACTGCTCGAACTTTATTGAGGGTCAGTCGGCCCAATACGATGTTGTAGGCCGATGGCGCATCCACCACAATAAAGTTTGTGGTCCTTATTCTCTTTAGTGGATCCTCCCCGAGCGAGATGGCTAACTTGGCTTGGTCGAGTGGCAAAACTTCATTACCCGAGAAATCGTAGAGTGGGGTCGTCATGGGCAATAGCTCGCTCCGGTCGATTTGCAGCTGATCGAATGCCTTCTTAAATATAATATTCACCGAACTCCCTGTATCAACAAAAGTTTGATGAATAGTATAATTAACAATTACCGCTCGGATGATCAGCGCGTCATCGTGAGGGATATCTACTCCCTCCAAGTCTTTGGGGCCGAAGTTGATCTCGGGTCCTTCGGCCCTCTCTTTACTGCAGCCCACGACATGAATCTCAAGTCGACAAGCATGCAACTTCCTCGCTCGGTTGGATTCACCTTCGGTCGGTCCACCGGTGATCATTCCTATTTCTCTCCGAGCGGCATTGCTTCTGTTCTCCTCTTCTCGAGACAAATGTTTACTCCTCTCGGCTGAGGCTCTGGCAGGACTTGGGTTGTTCCTTCGCTAGTGCTGATGGTGGCGTTGTTTGGTCATCATCTTTTCTTCTTCCCTTCGACTGGCGGATCAGTACTCGTGTCACCGATCGGGTGATGGGGAACGACGGCAATATCCTCACGAGACCGGCCTGCTAGCTGTCGGATCATAACAGTCCCAGGTGTTATGTGACGCTGACTGGTGGAAGGAGCAGAACATCGACGTCCACATCTTGCCTTTTCCAGCCTTTATACGAGCGGTTGCCACATGCTGCACAGCATGTATCCAAGGCTTGTGTGGCGGGACTCCTCCCGACCGAGGCCCCTTAGGGGATTGATGGCTGCTCTGCTACCGCCGTTCAGACGCTCCTATGGGCTCGGCGGGCATCTCCTTCTTCCTTACCGCTTGAACTTCTTCCATGTTGATGTATTCGTTGGCCTTCTTTTGTAGGTGACCGAAGTCCCTTGGCGGCTATCGAATGAGTGATCGGAAGAACTCTCCTTCGGTGAGCCCTTGGGTGAAGACGTTCACCAACACATCCGAGGAGACCGCCGGGATGTCCATCGCCACTTGATTGAAGTGATGGATATAGGCCCTCAATGCCTTTCTGGGTCATTGCTTGAGCGAGAATAAGTTCACGCTTGTCTTCTGGTGGCGGCGACTGCTGGCAAAGTGGTGAAGGAATGCCACCCAGAAGTCCTTGAAATTGTGGATTGATCTGTCTGACAATCTCTTGAACTAACGTTGTATTGATCCGGAGAGGGTGGTGAGGAAGACCCGACACTTGACTCCATCGATGTACTGATGAAGCGTGGCCACATTGTCAAATTTAGCCAAATGGTCGTCTGGGTTGGTGATTCCATTGTACTCTCTGATCGCCAGCGGAGTGTAGTGTTTCGGTAGAGGGTCATTTAGAATCTCCTCTGAAAATTGTTGGTTGATCTGCTCGGGTGAATCATCCTCTGTAGGTGCCTTCCCTTTCCTCATGTCCTGAATGGGCGCGTCATTTGAGGAAGACCCCCGATTCTTGTCTGCTCTGCCCCGTTCTGCTAATGGAGTCATGAATAACGCTCAGTGGAAGGGAATAGGCGCATTAGGTGCTTCCCTATATGTGCCAACTAGCTTCTTGCTATTACCCGAAGCAGATACTCGGTCCGCTCGGTCACCCTGCTCAACCGAGTGACCGGTAACTAAGGCTGCGAGCTCCTGCACTTGGCGTTCAGCCAGTTCCTATTGTTGCTATTACTCCACTATCTTCGCAACTCGAGCTTATATCAACATGTTGAGCTCCTCTTACGTCAGCGCCACCATTGTGAATCATTCAGCGTCTTCCATCTTCCCGTTCGGATGCAGATTACGTTCCCACAGACGGTGCCAAAATGATCCTGTCCGAAAGCATGAAGTTGGAAAGCTAAGAGGTGGCGGCCTCACTGACCGGATGTGGATTTCACTCCGCTCTGCAAAACAAACTGCGTTAGTGCCGGGCTAGGGAAGGGGTCCCCAGTGTTGGCCCTCCGAAGCTCAAGTCAACCACCGAGAAAAGTAAAGCAACAGTAGAACTCAAGAATAATACGTACCTCCGTCGGTGATAGAACCCCCTTTATATAGAGCCCTGGTGGGCAGTATGCGCACTTCTCGAGGCATGGGCACGCTCTCCCATGTGTCCCATAAAAATACCTAGTCAGGAAAGTACCTCTAACATCATACTTTAACAAGGCATGCATATCCCTGACACGATAGTAGAAGCTTCTGTCATACTATCCGCCTGTCAACCATGCCTCGTGTCAGCGACACTATCTCCCAAAAGGATGTCGAGAGATATTACAGTGGTCCCGTTGCTTGGCCGAGCGGGGTAGCCACTCGACCGGAACTCCACTTCGTCCATGGCCAAGTCCCGGTGCTTGGCCGAGCAAGGTAGCCCTCAACCGAGACTCCTCCGCTCTGTCGGCCTCCATGGTTCTTCTATGTGGTGACCGTGTAGTGAAATATTTTTCCCCATTTAGACAAGTTATGCGGTCTCCCTCGATGTCCTACTGCACAGTATTAAGCGTCAGCTATGAAGGCGATGGAATTCTGTTCTGTTTTAATTTCCCTGTACAAAAATTGTACAAGTACAGAACTTTTCCTAGCAGACCGTATGTTCGATCAGACATATGTTTGGTCAATTAAGCAAGTTCTTGATGGATTAAAGCACACCTTGATCGAAGTATAAAATCGTTGTCCTCTTGTGTTGGTATTCAAAATCGATACAACTAAAACTAAACTAATTACGCAGCGGAATCAAAGAACTAGTTGTACCTTTCCTTTGTAGCTAAAGACCTCTTGATTTTCTATTGTATTCCTCTCCTCTTCTTGGACGTCATGTGGGTGACGATCTACCAAGATAACAATGTTGGTTGTTACTCAGAATACTGTCCTAGTTCCCCTATACAAAAATTTTGTACAAGCACAGAACTTTCCTAGCTACCCATGTGTTCTACTGAAGTCCAAACTCGGATTACAAACGATGCTTAACATTATTAATCCAAGTTGTCCTTCAGAAGTTAAATTTGGATTGGAAATGAAACTTAACATTCTTATTCCAAATTTAATCGATGTGATCTTCCTAAGTTAAACCATATTACAGAAGTTATTAAATATCTATTTCAATGATCAACTTCCAGGTTAAATATGGCGAGGCACTAGGCCTTCTTGGGTATGGGATCATCCACCACTTCCTAGACAAAGCCTTTCAAAGAAAACCGATATTTAACTTCTTACAGTAAACTAGATTTAACTACAGAGACCTCAATAGAAACATAATATCAAGACATGAAATCGAAACTAAAATCGATAACAAAAATGATAACTAAAAATCGTTAACCTCTTGTGTTTGTTTTTCAAGATCTATACAAAAGATGAACTAGTTATGATGCGAAAACTAATAACTAGTTATACCTTTTGTAGCTTATAGACCTCTTGATCTTCTATTGTATTCCTCTCCTTCTCTTGGACGTCGTGTGGGCGACGATCTACCAAGATGAAATCCACCCAAGCCTTCTCATCTTGCTTCCAAGTTTCGGCCACCAACAACCTCCAAAGGATGATGAGTTTCGGCCACCAACCAATCTCCAAGGAATGCTAGGAAACAATGTCACCTTTCTCTTCTTCTTCTTCAAGTAAAATCTGGCCACCAATGAAGCTCCAAGAGGTTGATGCCTTCGGCTACAAAGAAGAAGAATAGGGGAAGAGGAAGGGTCGGCCACAAGGAATAAGAGAGGAAGAATAATAGATGTGTTGTGAGGTGAGGCACCTCTCCTTCTCTTTTATAATCCTTAGTCTTGACAAATAAGGAATGTTTTAAACATAATTAAAACTTCCTTATATTCCTTGCCAATGACTAAAAAGGAAAGTTTTAAAACAAAAAATTAAAACTTCCTTTTCTTCTTGTCATGGCCGGCCACCTCCTTGTGCTCCAAACATGGAAAGTTTTAAACATAAAATTAAACCCTCCTTATTTGTTTCCGGTAAGAAATTTTAATTAAAAATTTCTTTCTTTAAATCCCTTATTGGTTATAAAAGGAAAATTTTATAAATTAAAATCTCTCTTTTAGAACATGTGGATAGTTACCAAAAAGGAAAGTTTTATCAAAAATTAAAATCTTTCTTGTAACTACAAATAAAGAAAGATATCAAACATTTCTCTTAATCTTTTGTAGAAAGCTATAAAAGGAAAGATTTATAATTTTTAAAAACTCTCTTTTAAAACCATGGCTTCCACAAAAAGAAAGATTTTAAAAATTAAAATACCCTTTTAATGTGATGTGGTCGGCCACCTAGCTTGGGCTCCAAGCTTGGCCGACCATATAACATGGCTCTAATTCTTGGCTTGGTCGGCCCTAGCTTGGGCTTCAAGCTTGGCTTGGACGGCCACCATAACATGGGTAAGAAGTTTGGTTCTAAGTGGATATAAGGCTTTATAAATAAGAGGCTACAATAGGGACAGAGATGAGGAATTGGTTTTGGTCTCCCGATGAGCTTGAGCTTCCCGTGTTCGCCCCGAACACTCAACTCAAGTTCACCAATAATATCTCATTCCACTAAAGAGTTATTATTGCACTACCGCACCAATCCCATATTACAAGATGGGCTCCTTCTTATCATGGGTGCGCTAGTGTCCCTGTGTTTAAGATATTGAATGTCCACTAATTAAATGAGTTACTAACAACTCACTTAATTAATATCTAGCTCCAAAAGTAGTACCACTCAACCTTATTGACATGTCGGACTAATTCCACCTGCAGGGTTTACATGACAATCCTTATGAGCTCCTCAAGGGGACGTCATCAACCTAGATTACTAGGACACAGTTTCATTCTATAATCAACAATACACCATATAAATAATATCATTTTCCAACTTATCGGGCCTATTGATTTAACGAACTAAATCATACCCTTTGATAAATTAAAGAAATAAATATTAAGTATACGTGCTTGTTATTATATCATGATTAAGAGTATGCACTTCTATAATAACAGAGGTTTAGTTCTTTTATGTAGTCAGTATAAAAAGAAACTACCTCAAATGATCCTGCTCAATACACTTATAGTGTACTAGTGTAATTTATTAGTCAAGATAAACTAATACCTAATTACACTACAACCACTCCAATGGTTTGTCCCATTCCATCTTGGTTGTTAGCAACTGTTTATAATTTATAAGGAACTGATAACATGAACTTCTGTGTGTCTCCTTACACCATGTTATCTACAATATAAATTAAATGGACAACTACACTTAGCATAAATGTAGACATTTGACCAATGTGATTTTTATTTCAAAATAATCGTTTATACAAAAAAACTAGACTTTTAGTATAGTTCGAGGATGAACTATTTTAAGTTCGAGGATGAACTTTTATGAGGTATGGGGGACTGTAACACCCATAGGGTACTTAGCAAGATTTTAGATATTTTTATCATGAATAAAAATAAATAGGCCTTATATGTGAAATTTTCAAAAAAACAATAAAATAAGAGAACTAAAAAGAGATGATCAAGGTTTGAACCTTGAATCTCTTATTAGATACATGTATGTGTTAACCAATAGACCAAGAGAAATTATTGTTAGAAAGGAGAGGGAAATCATAGTTAAAGGTAAGGAAGTGAAGGCTCTCTTCACTTAGAAGGAGAAATTGGAGATGCCTTCTTCATCTCAAATGAAAAGATGAGTCTTGCTTCTTCTTTTCATTTAGAGTGAGTAAAGGAAAGGGGAAGGAAAAATGTAATTTCCCTTCCTCCACTCATGTAGAATAAAAGGAGAAATTTAAGAAGAGAGTTCATTTTTTTTCTCTCTTCCTCCCTTCCTCCTCCTTCTCACCGTGACCAAGAACACTTCCCCTCACCAGTGCCGAACCCAAGCAAAGGAAAGCTTCCCTCTAGGAAAGCTCCACAAATCAAGGTTACTTCCCTAAGGAAATCAAGCGAAGGATGTGAGTATCCCCTCACTGCAGTACAAGTAGTTTCGATTGTGTTGTATGAAAACGCTTTTGAAACCTTATGAAATTCATTGAAAGTTTTGACAAGATAGATTGGTAGTCACTTAGGATTTACAAGTTACAAGTTATGCTTCATGTTGTATAAAAAAAAAAAGAAATATATTCTCCTCATCTTGAGGTTTCGGCCAAGACAAAAGGGGAAGATCTAGAGCAAAGTTTCTTGTGGTATCATGCTTATCCATGCTCTTACATGATGTAGGATCTTTCATGTATTGATAGTTTAAGTCTTAAGACCTTATATGTCAATAAAAGAATTAGAAACCCTAATCTAAGGGTTCGGTCAAGATGAATCATAGAGTTTAGGGCAAGATTTTGAGAAAAAATATGTTGTTATGCTCCTTCATGATATATGAAATTTTTATATGTTGATAGCTTAGGTTTTATGCTTCATGTGATAATAAAAATGATGGAAACCTTAGTGTAAAGTTTCGGCCAAGACATGATACCAAACTTAGGATAGAGTTTTGAAACCCAATCATGCTTATTTATGCTTGTTCATGAAGTATGATATCTTGTATATGGTAAGGTTAAAGCACTATGTTACATGTTGCATTAGAAAACCTAAAACCCTAATAAAGGTCTCGGCCAAGAAGGAATACCAAGCTTAGGGTAGAGTTTTGAAACCCAATCATGCTTATTTATGCTTGTTCATGAAGTATGATATCTTGTATATGGTAAGGTTAAAGCACTATGTTACATGTTGCATTAGAAAACCTAAAACCCTAAATGAAGGTCTCAGCCAAGAAGGAATTGTTGGAGGATCTTGCGGCCGGCTTGAAGGGGGGTTGGATAGACGGCACCCCCAAGTCGTTAGCTTCCTACACTATTGTTAGCTTGCGCAGCGGAAATACAAATACTAAAGCAATGAATACAAAAGCTAAAGAAAGAAAAGAACTAGCAAACCAATACATGTTCGTTTAACGTGGTTCGGAGATGATGCTCCTACTCCACGGCTGTCCGTAAGGTGGACGATCCCGATCCTTCGGTGAATTAGCCCCCGGAAACTCCGGCTATCTCAAGTCGCTCCTTGTGGGTGGAGAAACCTCACCACAACACACCAAGACCTCTTGGATTCCACAAACACTTGAGCACTTGTAGACTACTAATTAGACCTTAACCAAGTCTAATTTCGTCGCCTTGGCCGGCCATACCAAGCTCCTTCTTATAGGGCTTGGAACAAATCAGAACCTGATTTACCCGTTACCAGTCGACTGGTCCTTGCCTCAACGGCTCTGCTACAGTGCATCAGTCGACTGGTCCATACACCAGTAGACTGCTACAATACGCTACAGTAACTGCTACAGTACGCTACAGTAACTGCTATAGTGCCGCTACAGTAAAACCCTAAAACTAGGATTTTACTCCGAGTACAATCTCTCATGCACTCGTACCCTCACGACTCATTTGACTCTTCTTTGCAGCCTTGACCTCTTGCCTTCAAGCCTACTTCCTTTGGCTCTCGTCCCTCGGATGCATCCAAGCCCGCGGCTCGTCCCCAATGTCATCCTTCGCGTATGCCTCGAAGTCGCTTCCCTCGGCCCTTGTCCTTGCTGCCTTGTCTACGATCCCTCAGATGCATTCAAGCCCGCGGCTTGTCCTCAATGCCATCCTTCATCGGACCCGAAGCCGTCAACCTGAGTCACATGTGTCACCTGTAGTCCTGCACAACTCAAGTACACATATCAAATAACAAGGGTAAACCTAACTTAAACCCTTTGCCCAAACACCAAAACACATGGTCCCACGGACCATTGGGATTGCTCCAACCATCTCCCCCTTTTTGGTGTTTGGCAATACGTTTAAGTTAGGGAAAACATATAGCAAATAAACATGCTAATACAATGGACTTACGATGCCAAGGCTACACACTTGGACTTACTCCGCCGAATGGACTTACATTGCCAAGGCTACACACTTGGCAACCGCCGAATGGACTTACGTTGCCAAGGCTACACACTTGGCAACCGCCGAAACAATGCACCAAGAATTGGAACCTATCACAAGGCTCCCCCTACACCTACGCTCCCCATTGAGCTAGGATTTTATCACAGGGCTTTTTAAGAACCTATCCCAAGGCTCCCCTTTTTAAGAGCCTATCCCAAGGCTCCCCCTACGCAAAGGCACTAAAGGTTTTCCCAACTAAACCTTAATTCTCCCTCTTTGCCTAACATCCAAAAAGTTCTCCAACAATATCCCAATTGTTGAAAACTTATCATCCAAACTGACCCTAAACTCATGTATTAATCCCCCATGGATCTCATACATCTAAACAAGTTGACATGGTCAAGATCAGCGCTGAAAAACACTTTCAGGCTAGTATCAGTCGACTGCCCTAAGTTCCAGTCGACTGTCCCCTTCGACAGAACCTTACAGAAACATTCTGTAGTCGAAATCTACTGTTACCAGTCGACTGGTATCGGCACCAGTCGACTAGTATCGACAAAATGAGCTTACAGAGACATTCTGTGCTCAAAAACACTGTTACCAGTCGACTGGTATCTGTACCAGTCGACTGGTACCCTATTTCTGAAAAAATCAGCCTTTTCAGGCCAACTTCAGAAATACACCAGAAATTCCACAGACATCCAAAAATCTCCAAATTTTGTGGAGAGGTCTATTGTACCCTTGTCTACTTGGGAAAAATACATTACAAAATGTATCTATCACCAATCCCAAGATTGACACAAAATCCAAAACTAGCTAAATGGTTCAATTGAACCTTGACCTAAAGTCCTAGTTTTGGCTTCCTCTTGATGTATTTGCCCATACCAACCCATAATGCATCCCTAGCATTGGTTTATATGGCATCTATACATCCAAAACCAATTATCATGCTATATGACCCCAAATGTCATATTTCTTGCATGAAACACAAACCATGTGTGCCAAATCCATAGGTTTGAGACTCAAATCCATCTCCAAACCTTTTGGCACACTCCATGGCTTCTCTAGACCCCCAAGTAGAACCCACCTGAGATCCATTGGCCATGGGTCCCAAATTGACTCTTGGAGCTCCCCCTAGAGCTCTTTACCTTAGTCACCTCCCTAGGTGACTCATCCACAATGACTAGGCCACATCGGTGCACCTCCGGTGACACTTGGCCTACAAACCTAACTTTCTTAACCTTGGACACTTTGTCCTTGGTTAATTTTTCCTTACTTTTAAATGGCTTTCCCTTGCCATTTATTGGCTTCTCCTTGCTATAGTCATATGCAACCCTAGCATAAGACTTTCCCTTAGCTTTGGAGGACTCTCCCTTGCCATGATCATTTGCCACCCTAGCATATGATCTCTTATTAACCTTGGAGGGACTAGATCGGTATCCCAAGCCCGATCTATCATGGTTGGGTCTTTGGCTACCCAACACCATATTTAATTCCTTAGATCCAATAGTGAATCTCTTAAGGAATTTCTCCAAATTATCAAGCTTTGACTTCAAAGCTTGATTTTCCCTCTCTAGGTTCCTAACCCTAGAGTCAACATGTCCACCTTGGACATTCCTAGACCTACCCTTTCTAGGCATGTGTCTCCCCTTCTTGGGATTAATGCCTTGGGTCTCCATTACCTTCTTCTCCTTAGGTAATGAGAATTTAACGTGTCTAGGTCTATCATGTATAGGTCTCCTAGGGTTATCTCTAGCATTTACCTTATTCCTATCATGATATCTAAACCCAAAATTCTTCATTGCTATATAATGATTATCATTATTTATCCTAGCATGCATGGGAATATAAGAATTTGAATTACGATTCAAGTTAGGGTATACCTCCCTTACCCTTGAAGCTCCCCCTTGACTTGAGCTCTTCTTCTTTTTCTTCTCTTTCTCCCATTTCTTTAATTGTGCAAGCTTCTTGATTTCCCCCTTTTTGGGACATTTGGTGTGGAAGTGACCCTTCATTCCACATGTGAAGCATACAATGTGCATCCTCTTCTTTTGGGTTTCTTCATTCCTACCACCCATGTTAGCATTTAAAATAACTTGATTGAGTTTAGGAATTACCTTCTTCTTACCCATAGGACATCTACTCTTGTAGTGTCCTTTCTTATTGCACCCGAAGCATACAATGTGGTCCTTTAACTTAGCTTCGGTGGAGGTGCTCACTAGGTTGACCTCCAAGACCTCTTCTTCATCCGTCTTGGATTCTTCTTCAACCCTTGAGGATGTTGATGATGCTTCATCTTCCTTCTCCTCCTCGGATGTTGAGCATGACTCAACTTCTGTTTGCTCCACCTCCTCTTCTTGAGCTACTAAGCTCAACTCCTTGGGCTCCACATCCGATTGGTCCTTCTTCTCCTCTTGGACCACTTCATCACTTTCTTCGGATTTTTCTTCTTCTTCTTGTGTAGGAAAAAATTCCTCCCATGGAAATTTCTTCACTTTGCTCCACAAATCATGGGCATTCTTATACTCACCTACACCATTTATCACATTAGGAGGCAATAAATCAATTAAAATTGCTATTACCTTTGAGTTTGCCTCCGATCGTGAGGTTTGCTCCTCCGTCCAATGTCGTGGTCGGAGCTTCTTTCCTTTCTTGTCTCTTGGGACTTCAAATGGTTCTTCGACGACCATCATTGTGTCCCAATCCGTGTCGAGGAAGCTCTTCATCTTCACCATCCAAAAGGTGATGTCCCCAAGGCTTCCACCTTCAAATTTTGGAGGGACAATAAACCCGGCCATCTTATGCTTCCTTGGCGGTTAGTCCAACGGAGAGCGGCCTCGCTCTGATACCACTTGTTGAAGGATCTTGCGGCCGGCTTGAAGGGGGGTTGGATAGACGGCACCCCCAAGTCGTTAGCTTCCTACACTATTGTTAGCTTGCGCAGCGGAAATACAAATACTAAAGCAATGAATACAAAAGCTAAAGAAAGAAAAGAACTAGCAAACCAATACACGTTCGTTTAACGTGGTTCGGAGATGATGCTCCTACTCCACGGCTGTCCGTAAGGTGGACGATCCCGATCCTTCGGTGGATTAGCCCCCGGAAACTCCGACTATCTTAAGTTGCTCCTTGTGGGTGGAGAAACCTCACCACAACACACCAAGACCTCTTGGATTCCACAAACACTTGAGCACTTGTAGACTACTAATTAGACCTTAACCAAGTCTAATTTCGTCGCCTTGGCCGGCCATACCAAACTCCTTCTTATAGGGCTTGGAACAAATCAGAACCTGATTTGCCCGTTACCAGTCGACTAGTCCTTGCACCAGTCGACTGGTGCCAGCCCAACGGCTATCTCAACCTGGTCCATACACCAGTCGACTGCTACAGTACGCTACAGTACTGCTACAGTGCCTCTACAGTAAAACCCTAAAACTAGGATTTTACTCCGAGTACAATCTCTCATGCACTCGTACCCTCACGACTCATTTGACTCTTCTTTGCAGCCTTGACCTCTTGCCTTCAAGCCTACTTCCTTTGGCTCTCGTCCCTCGGATGCATCCAAGCCCGCGGCTCGTCCCCAATGTCATCCTTCGCGTATGCCTCGAAGTCGCTTCCCTCGGCCCTTGTCCTTGCTACCTTGTCTACGATCCCTCAGATGCATTCAAGCCCGCGGCTTGTCCTCAATGCCATCCTTCATCGGACCCGAAGCCGTCAACCTGAGTCACATGTGTCACCTGTAGTCCTGCACAACTCAAGTACACATATCAAATAACAAGGGTAAACCTAACTTAAACCCTTTGCCCAAACACCAAAACACATGGTCCCACGGACCATTGGGATTGCTCCAACAGGAATACCAAGCTTAGGGTAGAGTTTTGAAACCCAATCATGCTTATTTATGCTTGTTCATGAAGTATGATATCTTGTATATGGTAAGGTTAAAGAACTATGTTACATGTTGCATTAGAAAACCTAAAACCCTAAATGAAGGTCTCGGCCAAGAAGGAATGCCAAGCCTAGGGTAAAGTTTTGAAACCTAATCATGATCTTTTATGGTTAGATAAGTTTTATGCTACATGTTACACAAATGGAACCTAGCACTTCACTTTAGGGCTCTGCCAAGCAAGTGTAGAGACCTAGAGCCATGTCTTGTAAACTAACCATGCTTGTTTATGCCCATTGATGATATATGGTTACTTATCTATAGGTGGCTTTAGTTTCATGCTTCTTATAGTGGAAACAAAATGGGAAACCCAATTAGTAGGGTTAGGCCAAGATGGATAAATAGGTCTAGAGTGAATCTAACTAAGCATGCTTATGTTTACTCATGATGTATGGTCTTTGATAAGTGATTAGTTTAAGTTCCATGTTCATGATATAATATGTTATGTCTTATGTTATGAGATAAGCTATGTTCCATGATATGATATGCTATGGTTCATGATATGATATGCTATACTCATAATAAGATATGTTATGCTTATGATATGATATGTTATGCCTTATGTTATGAGATAAGCTATGTTCCATGATATGATATGCTATGCTTCATGATATGATATGCTATACTCATAATAAGATATGTTATGCTTATGATATGATATGTTATGCCTTATGTTATGAGATAAGCTATGTTCCATGATATGATATGCTATACTCATGATATGATATGCTATGCTATGATATGATATGTCATGCCCATGATATGATATGCTATGCTTCATGATATGATATGTCATGCTTAGTGCTATGAAGATCACATGATATGTTTTATGTTGTGATACGAACATGTTATGTTTCATGATATATGTATGAAAGGCTTATGTAAGAAGAAAAGCCTAAGAGTTGCTTCCCTTAAGTTGGGATCAAGAGCACTCTTCATGGTATGGCAAAGAGATGCTTCCCTTAAGATGGGATCAAGAGCTCTCTTCATGATATGACAAGAAATTATGACATGTATGATAAGCTATGATATGCATGATGACATGATATATATGACATGATATTTTATTTTATATGGCTTGTACCAAGGGTGGGCTCCATAAGCGCCCCAAGGTCGATGGTCTATGAAACGGGCCTCGTAAAAAGGGATGGGCTCCTTAGTACGCCCCTAGGTCGACGGACTATGAACGGACCTAGATCCCTAGTAGGTTCGGGGCTAGCTACCCTGTCCTAGGGATTGCGCGCATTTATGTATGTATGTGGTACAAGCCGGGCCCTCATGATGATTATGTTATGTTCAAATATGTATAAGATATGTTTTAAAAAAGAGACATGATGCATATGTGCATTCCATGATACATGTTTTGAAAATATACATCTTGCATTTACATGCATATGTTTTATGAATTATTGGTTATGTATTATTATGAACAGGTATGAGTTATGATACATGATTTCAGGATATGATATGTTCCCATGATATGTACTCACACGCTATGCCATGCTATGTTATGCACTATGTTTTATGTTATGATTCTCCATGCTATGCTATGCTATGCTATGTTTCACATGCTATGTAGTATCACGTGCTTTATGTTTTATGAGTAGGAAAGGAGCTCATTAAGCCTTTGGGCTTATAGTTTTACGTTTCCTTGTACTGCAGATAAGGGCAAGGAATGGATGAACTAAGGGGAGCAGCAGGAAGGGCGATGATGATGTGTGTGGAAGTGGCATGGTGGATAGATCAATTAAGTTTAAATTCATTTTGACTAAATTGTGCATGTGAACTAAGTTTGAACCCTATGTTGATGATGATGGTTGAACTAGTATGTTATGCTCTCATGATAGTTTACCGTGTTAGACTTATTATGATATGGTAAATGTTAAAAAGTTATGATTCACATGCCATGTTTAAGACAATCAAATGCATATGATAAAATTTTTAAGCATGTCTTCCGCTGCCATGAGTTCATATGCATTAGTATGTTAGGTGAATGTAAGTAACCCCGTCCCTCTAAGGGCAGTCAGAGTGTCCACTGGAAGGGTGGGTGTTACATCTTTGACTTGACCTCTAGACTTAGGATTTGTTCCATAACTATATGGAACTCTATGGTAAGTAGGCACATCCTTTTTGATCTTGGGTTTGTATCCCAAACCCCTATGGCCCTTGGATGAACCTTGTTTTCCTAACCCTAGGTTTTGCTCATTTTGCCCTTTTAGGATATTTTTCATCCTTTTTAGGGTCTTTTCTAGTTTGTCAAGTCTTGACCTCAAGACTTGATTTTCCATTACTAAGTCCTTAGTTTTTGGTTTTCCATTAAGTCCATGAGCATTTTTGTTTCTAGGCTTGTAGTTATTGACCTTAGTGTTCTTGCCTAGATTTTTATCTACATTCCTAGCTTTAGGTGTAGTGGTTTTAGCATGAAAAGCTACATGATTTTCCTTAACGCTATCATGCTTTCTATTTTCATGGTAAATAGCATTAAAATGATACAAATTTGAACTATCATGCTTTTTACCATAGTTTAAAGGGGTAGGCTCAATAAAAGTTACCTTTCTTTTTACCTTGGAGGCTCCCCCTTGAATTGAGCTTCCTCCTTGAGCCTTAACCACCTTCTTCCCCTTAGGGCATTGACTTCGGTAATGCCCTTTTTGTTGGCACAAGAAGCACACAATGTGCTCCTTGCTCTTCTTTGTTGTGGGGATGGTCTCCTTGGGCTTCTCTTTACCCTTTAGTGCCACTTGGCCCTTCTTCTTAGCCAATTTGGGACACTTGCTCTTGTAGTGCCCATTTTCCCTACACTCAAAACATATAATATGATTTTTATTATTAATTGAGATATTTTTACCTTCACATGTAGGGATGGCACTTGGTCCTCCATGTGATGTGGATGTAGAGGCTTCCTCTTGATCCGATAGTGATGCTCCTCCATTAGATTTGACTTGACTTGTGGAGGTGGAAGCTACTTTATCCTCTTCTTCTTCATTTGATCCGGATGTAGAAACTTCTTCTTGCTCCGGGTTCAATGATCTACACTCCCCCTCAATCCTAGAGGTGGAGGCTTCGTCATCTTGTACATGGAACAAGGAGTATGCTCCCTCCTTGTTCCCTTTATTGCATTCCCTCGAAGATGAAGCTTCTTCTTGGACTTCTTCTTCAGAAGTTGAGCATATCTCAACTTCGGAGTCCTCCTCTTGGTCTTGCTCCAATGAGTTGTCCTCTTTGGATTCCTCTTGATTTGGTACAGTGGAGGGTTCTTCATGGAGCTTAGCCAACTTGCTCCAAAGCTCCTTGGCATCTTCAAATTTACCAATTTGAGCCAAAATGTTGCTCGGCAATAAGTTGACCAAAAGCTTGGTCACTTTGTCATTTGCCTTGCTCCTTTGTAGTTGCTCTTGACTCCATTTACTTTTCTTGAGAAGCTTGCCCTTGGAGTTTGTTGGAGCTTCGAAGCCTTCCATTAGAGCAAACCATTGCTCTATCTCCACCATTAAGAAGTTTTCGATCCTTGATTTCCAAAGATCGAAACTTGTAGATGTGTACGGTGGAGCCACCCTTGTGTCAAAACCAAGTCCATCTTGGAATTGCATCTTGAAGTTGAGCTTCTTGAATTCTTTGACTTTGATGAATTTACTCCAACTTCTTCACCCTCTAGCTCTTCTTGTTATGTTTGCCCCTTCCGGCGATGATTCCAGTGAAGAGCGACCTCGCTCTGATACCAATTGTTATGACCGAAATGTAGCTAGAGGGGTGGTGAATAGCTCGGCTCGTGCTAGGTGTGCTTCGTTGCTTGTTTCTTCAGAGTGTGCAGCGGAAATACAAGAAATAAAACAAACAACACTAATAAGAAGGATTTACTTGGTATCCACCTCACAAGAGGTGACTAGTCCAAGGATCCACGCACACACACACACCTCCACTAATAAACACTCCTTTACGGTAACTACCGAAGGCGGAGAAGCCCTACAAGACTCTCAATACAAGAAGAAAGAAAACGGCTGTAAAGAACAAGCAAAAGCTTACAATTAGTGCAGTAAAAGCCCTAACCCTAACTTCTCTTTTTCGCCTCTTGACTTGGACAAAACTTCCAAGAATCTTCAAGATCTGGCGTGGAGAGATCTGTGGAGAAGATGTGGAGTCGCCTGAGATGAATCGTATGAGTTCTGCCGAAGGAATCGAGCGCCTGCGGCCTTTATCTGCGCCAACGGTCGGATCCCGATCGATTGGATTGCTCCCAATCGATCGGGGAGGCTTTGGATCGATCAACTGATCGATTAAGAGCGCCTCTATGCTCTGGGAATTTGCCTGGATCGATCAGGTGATTGATCCAAGGCTTATCGTGACAAATCGCAGCTTCCCAATCGATCCACTAATCGATTGGGACCTCTGGATCGATCAGCTGATCGATCCATCAGGCTTTTGTGCGCTCGCGACTGCCTCCCAATCAATCCACTGATCGATTGGGACAAAGGCTTCTCACGGAGACTCCCCAATCGATTGGCCGATCGATTGGGCTCCAGCCAATCGATCGGCTGATCGATCCAGCTGCTGGTTTTTGCCCAAAAATAAGTCCCAAGCCCCCAAAACCAACATCCGGTCAACCTTGACCTGTTCGTACATAAAACCTAGCATCCGGTCACTCTTGACCAGCTAGGACTCTCTCACCAAGTGTTCGTTCAATCCCTTTGACCCACTTGGACTTTTCTCCTCGTGCCAAGTATCCGGTCAATCCCTTTGACCTACTTGGACTTTCCTTCTCGTGCCAAGTATCCGGTCAATCCCTTTGACCTACTTGGACTTTCACCAGATGTCTGGTCAACCTTGACCCATCTAGATTTCCCCGTGCCTGGGCTTCACTCACCAGGACTTCCCTTCTGCCTAGCTTCACTCACTAGGACTTCTCTTCTGCCTGGCTTCACTCACCAGATCTTTCACCTAGCTTCACTCACTAGGATTTCTCTTCTGCCTAGCTTCACTCACTAGGTCTTTCACCTGGCTTCACTCACCAGGATTTCCTTCTGCCTAGCTTCACTCACTAGGTCTTCCCATCTGCCTGGCTTCACTCACCAGGACTTTCACCTAGCTTCACTCACCAAGATTTCCTTTCTGCCTAGCTTCACTCACTAGGTCTTTCACCTGGCTTCACTCACCAGGATTTCCATTTGCCTGGCTTCACTCACCAGGACTTTCCAGTCTGCTTAACCTCCAAGTTAGGACTTTCACCTGGCTTCACTCACCAGGATTTCCTTTCTGCCTAGCTTCACTCACTAGGTCTTTCACCTAGCTTCACTCACTAAGATTTCCATTTGCCTGGCTTCACTCACCAAGACTTTTAGTCTGCCTAACCTCCAAGTTAGGACTTTCACCTGGCTTCACTCACCAGGATTTCCCAGTCAAGTATCCGGTCAACCTTGACCTACTTGACTCTCCATCACAATCTCCACAAATGAACAATTGCACCTGCAATCTCCATTTGTTGTCTACATGTATCGTCAACATGTATTGTCAACATGTATTGTCAAACCATCAAAACATAAACACTAAAACTCGAGCTTGACCCAATTCAAGCTCAGTCAAACTATGTCAACCTTGACCTGGGGAATATTGCACCAACAATTTCCCAACAATGTGAGGCACCTCTCTTTCTCTTTTATAATTCTTGGTCCTGACAAATAAGGAAAGTTTTATAATTAAAACTTCCTTATATTCCTTGCCAATGGCTAAAAAGGAAAGTTTTAAAACAAAAAATTAAAACTTCCTTTTCTTCTTGTCATGTCCGGCCACCTCCTTGTGCTCCAAATAAGGAAAGTTTTAAACATAAAATTAAAACTTCCTTATTTGTTTCCGGTAAGAAATTTTAATTAAAAATTTCTTTCTTCAAATCCCTTATTGGTTATAAAAGGAAAATTTTATAAATTAAAATCTCTCTTTTAGAACATGTGGATAGTTACCAAAAAGGAAAGTTTTATCAAAAATTAAAATATTTCTTGTAACCACAAATAAAGAAAGATATCAAGCATTTCTCTTAATCTTTTGTAGAAAGCTATAACAGGAAAGATTTATAATTTTTAAAAACTCTCTTTTAAAACCATGGCTTCCACAAAAGGAAAGATTTTAAAAATTAAAATACCCTTTTAATGTGATGTGGTCGGCCACCTAGCTTGGTCTCCAAGCTTGGCCGGCCATATAACATGGCTCTAATTCTTGGCTTGGCCGGCCCTAGCTTGGGCTCCAAGCTTGGCTTGGACGGCCACCATAACATGGGTAAGAAGTTTGGTTCTAAGTGGATATAAGGCTTTATAAATAAGAGGCTACAATAGGGATCGAGAGGAGGAATTGGTTTTGGTCTCCCAGTGAGCTTGAGCTTCCCGTGTTCGCCCCGAACACCCAACTCAAGTTCACCAATAATATCTCATTCCACTAAAGAGTTATTATTGCACTACCGCACCAATCCCATATTACAATATGGGTTCCTTCTTATCATGGGTGGGCTAGTCTCCCTGTGTTTAAGATATTGAATGTCCACTAATTAAATGAGTTACTAACAACTCACTTAATTAATATCTAGATCCAAGAGTAGTACCACTCAACCTTATTGACATGTCAGACTAATTCCACCTGCAGGGTTTTCATGACAATCCTTATGAGCTCCTCAAGGGGACGTCATCAACCTAGATTACTAGGACACAGTTTCATTCTATAATCAACAATACACCATATAAATAATATCATTTTCCAACTTATCGGCCTATTGATTTAACGAACTAAATCATACCCTTTGATAAATTAAAGAAATAAATATTAAGTATACGTGCTTGTTATTATATCATGATTAAGAGTATGCACTTCTATAATAACAGAGGTTTAGTTCTTTTATGTAGTCAGTATAAAAAGAAACTACCTCAAATGGTCCTGCTCAATACACTTATAGTGTACTAGTGTAATTTATTAGTCAAGATAAACTAATACCTAATTACACTACAACCACTCCAATGGTTTGTCCCATTCCATCTTGGTTGTTAGCAACTGTTTATAATTTATAAGGAACTGATAACATGAACTTCTGTGTGTCTCCTTACACCATGTTATCTACAATATAAATTAAATGGACAACTATACTTAGCATAAATGTAGACATTTGACCAATGTGATTTTTATTTCAAAATAATTGTTTATACAAAAATGTAGATTTTTAGTATACACTCTAACAAACAAACACCCTTCCCTTTGTTGTATCCAAACCGTCGGCCATCAAGAGAAGTTCTAGGATAGGACGCCTTCTCCTCTTCTTCCTTCTCTTCTTCTTCTTCCTCTTCTCCAAGCCGCCACCCACCAATGAACCTAAGCAAGAGGTGCTAGCCCCTAGCAAGGAGGAGGAGACCACCGGCCCTAGCAAAGGAGGAGGAGACCGCCGGCCCTTAGCAAGGAGGAGGAGACCGCCGGCCCTTAGCAAGGAGGAGGAGACTGTCGGCCCTTAGCAAGAAGGAGGAGACCGCCAGCCCTAGCAAAGGAGGAGTCACCGGCCTTAGCAAGGAGGAGGTGACCGCCGGTCCTTAGCAAGGAGGAGGAGACCGTCGGCCCTTAGCAAGGAGGAGGAGACCGTCGGCCCTTAGCAAAGGAAGAGGAGCCGCCAGCCTTAGCAAGGAGGAGGAGTTGCCGGCCCTAGGAAAAGAGGAGGTGCCGCCAGCCCTAGGAAAGGAAGAGGCTAACCAAAAACCACAACAACAACAACATGGATGGGTGGATGTGAGCCTTTTTATAGAGGCTACAACAAGGACCTAGAAGAGGAATTGGTTTCGGCCTCCTGATGGACTTGGGCTTCCTGTGTTCAGCCCAAACACTCAACTCAAGTTCATCAATAATAACTCATACCACTAATGGGTTATTATTGAACTACCTCACCAAACCCATATTACAATATGGGCTCCTTCTTATCATGAGTGTGTTAATCTCCCTGTGTTTAAGATATCGTATGTCCATTAATTAAATGAATTACTAATAACTCAATTAATTAACATCTAATTCCAAGAGTAGTACCACTCAACTTTATTATCATGCCGGACTAAGTCCACCTGCAGGGTTTACATGATAATTCTTATAAGCTCCTCAAGGGGGCATCATCAGCCTAAATAATTAAGATACAGATTCCTTCTATAATCAACAATACATGATATAAATAGTACCATATCCCAACTCATCGGGCATATTGATTTAACGAATAAATCTCACCCATATCTCACCCATTGATAAATTAAATAAATAAATACTAAGTATACGTGCTTATTATTATATAGGGATTAAGAGCATGCACATCTATAATAACAGATGTTCTGTTCTTTTATGTAATAAGTATAAATCGAACAACCTCAAATGGTCCTACTCAATACATACATAGTGTATTAGTGTAATTTATAGTCAAGACAGACTAATACCAAATTACACTAAAACTGTTCCAATGGTTTGTCTCAATCCATCTTGGTTGTGAGCTACTATTTATAATTTATAAGGAACTGATAACATGATCTTCTGTGTGACACCACACACTATGTTATCTACAATATAAATTAAATGGGCAACTGCATTAACATATAGATAAATATAAAATGTAAACATTTAACCAAAGTGATTCTCATTTCAAAATATTTCAAAACAGATGTTCATACAAAAGCTAGGCTTATAGTATATATCCCAACAATCTCCCACTTATACTAAAAGACTATGCTGCCATACATCTGATTCTCATCCCCTCAACATGCCTATCAACAGCTCTCGCTGGAAGGGCCTTAGTGAATGGATCTGCCAGGTTATCTGCTGATGTAATCTTGGCGACAACAACCTCCCTTCATTTTATGATGTCTCGTAACAGGTGGTACTTGCGCTCAATGTGTTTACTTGCCTTATGGGCTCATGGTTCCTTCGAGTTTGCTACTGCACCACTGTTATCACAATAAACTGTGATAACTTTAGGCAAAACAGGAATCATATCTAAGTCCATCAAGAAGTTTCTAAGCCATACAGCTTCTTTGGCTGCCTCAGAGGCTACCACATGCTCAGCTTCCATGGTGGAGTCTGAAACACATTTCTTCTTAACACTCCTCCATGCTATGGCTCCACCTCCCAAAGTAAACACATACCCTGAGGTTGATTTACTACTGTCCCTATCTGATTGGAAGTTCGAATCCGTGTAACCCACAGGGAACAAATTATCTGCCCAGTAAACCAGCATATAATCTGTAGTCCTTTTCAGGTAATTTAATATATGCTTTACGGTAGTCCAATGTCCCGGTCTTGGGTTACTTTGATATTTGCAAACCATGCCCACGGCAAAATAGATATCCGGTCTCGTATATAGCATCACATACATTAGGCTTCCTACAGCCGAAGCATAAGGAATTGCCTTCATCTCCTCTATCTCCTTTGATGTCTTAGGACACATTTCTTTAGATAAAGGTACTCCATGCCTAAAAGGTAGAAAACCTTTCTTGGAGTTTTGTATGCTAAAACGAGCTAAGATAATATCGATGTATGAAATTTGGGATAAGCACAACATCTTTTTCTTGCTATTCCTTATTACTTTGATCCCAAGAATATGTCCACATTCTCCCAAGTCCATATCAAACTGCTTGGACATCCATACCCTTACGTCTGACAACACTTTGACATTGTTGCCAATGAGCAAAATGTCATCTACGTATAGTACAAAAAATACCACCACATTTTCGTCACTTTTCTTGTATACACAAGACTCATCGGATACTGAATGAATCCATGAGACTGGATCACTCCATCAAACCGGATGTTCCAAGATCTCGAAGCATGCTTCAGTCCATAAATGAACCGATTGAGCTTACATACAAAATGCTCTTTGCCCTTCGCAATGAATCCCTCTGGTTGCTTCATATAGATGTTTTCTTCAAGACTTCCGTTAAGGAAAGATGTCTTGACATCTATTTGACAAACCTCATAATCCATATGAGCAGCAATAGATAAAAGAATCTGGATAGACTTAAGCATGACTACCGACGAAAAAGTTTCCTCATAATCGATTCTCTCTTTCTGAATATACCTCTTCGCAACAAGTCTCGCTTTAAAGGTTTCCACCTTCCCGTCTGTTCCTCTTTTCCTTTTGTAGACCCATTTACATTCAATGGCTTTTACACCATTTGGTGGTTCTACAAGCTCCCAGACCTGATTAAAATGCATAGATTCTATTTCAGAGTTCATTGCACTTTGCCAAGATGCTGCATCTTTATCTTGGAGTGCTTCATCATATGTCCAGGGATCAGCTTCATGTTCACCAGGGATCAAGTCCGAACACTCTCCCAAAAACATGAATCTTTCAGGTTGTTTAACAACACTCCTACTACGACGAGGCACTACCAGTAATTGTGCATCATTTGTGACACGTGTTGCAGTTACTTGTGGTATCTCATCTTGTACCGTTGGTACTAAAGTAGAAGTGTCCTTTCTTATTTCCTCAAGAACAATTTTACTCATGGGTTTATGGTTCATTACATAGTCCTCTTCTAAAAATTGGGCATTAGTGCTAACAATGACCTTCTAATCTTTAGGACTATTAAACATGTTGGGACAGAATGTGTAGCTAGGGGGGGTGAATAGCTCGGCGTGATCTCGTACTCGTCGTTGCTTGTTTCTTCAAAGAAATGTAGTGGAAAATACAAAGAAACAAAACACACAACGCTAACTCGATGATTTACTTGGTATCCACCTCACAAGAGGTGACTAATCCAAGGATCCACACACTCACGCACCCTCCACTAATAAAACACTCCTTTTCGGTAACTACCGAAGGCGGAGAAGCCCTACAATACTCTCAATACAACAAGAAAGCAAGGGAAGACAAATACAAGAAATATCTTACAAGATATGCAATGAAAGCCCTAACCCTAGCTTCTTCTTCTTGTTGTAGTCACGCCTCTTGACTTGGATGTCTCTCCAAGATCCTTCAAGAACTGGCGGTGAGAGTGAAAGAACGTTGTGGAGAAGCTGCTGTGAAGATCGGGAGTGAACAGTGCAAGCGATGGCGAAGGAATCGCACGCCATCGGCTTTATCCAGCGCCAACGGTCTGATCCCGATCAATTGGATTGCTCCCAATCGATCGGAGAGGCTTTGGATCGATCCAGAGCGCCTCTGTGCTCTCAGGAATTGCCTGGATCGATCAGCTGATCGATCCAGGGGTTATCGCGCAGAATCGCACATCCCAATCGATCCACTGATCGATTGGGGGCTCTGGATCGATCGGTCGATCGATCAAGAGTTGTTCTGTGCGATCGCGCACTTCTCCCAATCGATCCACTGATCGATTGGGAGGAGCCTTGTTGTGGGGACTCACCCAATCGATCGGCTGATCGATCCAACTCACGGTTTTGCATCAAAACCAAGTCTAAAGTCCCCCAAACCAACATCCGATCAACAATGACCTGTTGGTACATTATGCCTAGCATCCGGTCACCCTTGACCTGCTAGAACTCGCTCACCAAGTGCTCGGTCAATCCCTTTGACCCACTTGGACTTTTCTTCGTGCCAAGTATCCGGTCAATCCCTTTGACCTACTTGGACTTTTCCTCCTCGTGCCAAGTATCCAGTCAATCCCTTTGACCTATTTGGACTTTTCCTCCTCGTGCCAAGTATCTAGTCAATCCCTTTGACCTACTTGGACTTTCACCACCAGGTGTCCGATCAACCTTAATCCACCTGGATTTCCTCGTGCCTGGCTTCACTCACCAGGACTTTCCTTTCTGCCTAGCTTCACTCACTAGGACTTCTCATCTGCCTGGCTTCACTCACCAGGACTTCTCATCTACCTGGCTTCACTCACCAGGACTTTCCATCTGCTTAGCTTCACTCACCAGGACTTTCCATCTGCCTGGCTTTACTCACCAGGACTTCTCATCTGCCTGGCTTCACTCACCAGGACTTTCCATCTGTCTGGCTTCACTCACCAGGACTTCCCATCTGCCTGGCTTCACTCACCAGGACTTCCCATCTTCCTGGCTTCACTCACCAGGACTTTCTATCTGCCTGGCTTCACTCACCAGGACTTCTCATCTGCCTGGCTTCCTCACTCACCAGGACTTCTCATCTACCTGGCTTCACTCACCAGGACTTTCCATCTACCTGGCTTCACTCACCAGGACTTACCATCTGCCTGGCTTCACTCACCAGGACTTTCCATCTGCCTGGCTTCACTCACCAGGACTTTCACCTGGCTTTACTCACCAAGATTTTCTTCTGCTTAGCTTCACTCACTAGGTCTTTCACCTGGCTTCACTCACCAGGATTTTCCAGTCAAGTATCCAGTCAACCTTGACCTACTTGACTTGCCTTCATAATCTTCCCACATGAACAATTGCACCTGCAATCTTCATGTATTATCTATATGTATTGTCACCATGTATTGTCAAACATCGAAACCCTAACATCAAGACTCGAGCTTGACTCAATTCAAGGTCAGTCAACGAGGTCAACCTTGACCTAGGGAATATTGTACCAACAATCTCCCCCTTTTTGATGTTTGACAATACCACTTAACAATACCACTTGTAAGTTAGGCTAATCTCATAGCCTCAACTCCCTTCATGCCAATATATGAATGATGGTTCCCTTCATCCTTCCCTTTTCCCATAGGGCAATGCACATTCTCCCCCTATTTAGGGAATGAAGGTCTAACTTAAACCCTACATTCTCCCCCTATTGGCACACATCACATACATTCCCCATCTTTGGGCACACATCAAAAAAAAACTCTCCCCCTGAAGAGTTACTAACCGTTGTTCACAACTTCACTCATTGTTCACAACACGATTCAAATAAAGGTCTCATACCCTTTATTTTCATCAAATGCTCATCCATAAGCATAATTCCACTAAACATTGAAGATATCCACTCTCCATTGTATTCCAATGTCCACCCTTGAGCATTTTCACTAAAGAAGGTAAAACCACCTTCCAAGGTGTATGAAAAATAATTTTCATGTCCTTAAAGAGTAACTCCCCCTAAAGACATGGTCGTGATTTCTGTCATTGCACGAACAATGACTTGGAAAATACTTCATATTTTCAAAGATTGACACAAACTTGAAAACTTGTAAACACTTTAGTGTTTTCTTCAAGTTTGTGCTCAACTATTCAATGATGATTATTATCAAAAGATAGTCTTCACCAAGGTTTTCCAAAAGTATTTTAAAATGATTTTCAAAACCAATATCCAACCATGTTCCTTGGGCTCAATGCACATGACTTGTGCATTAGCTTTCCCAATGATTGGAAAACACATAACTATGTGTTTTGATGAACCTAAAACTCAAAAGGATGCACCAAATCACATCTTGAGTTTTGTTCATCATCGACCTAACATCTCACTTGCATCTAATGTGTACACAAACACTTACAAGCCACCTTATAGTTCTTTGTGAGATGTAAGTCTTGGTTTTGCCCTAATCTAGGGATCATGCATATCTACCTAGGCATTTTGAGGTTATGAATATCCACCAAGGATGTTACTTGTTAATAAATGCCATTAGTTCTTAATTGCAAAGAATAAACTAATGCATGATAATGTTATGGCATACATCAAAGAAAAATAATTTTCAAAAGAAAATTTCCTATGACTATATGATGTATGTATGATGTATGACATGACATGGTATTTTTATAATTTTTATAATAAGGTATGAATGTCAAAGCAAATAAATATGATGTCATGACATATAAAAGGCAAACAATCATGGCAAGTTTTAGCATAAATAAAAATACCTAGATCACCTATCTAAGTATCCTAAAACCTTGGCTAACTTAACATTTAAGTCCTGCCCTTAAGTCCCTCATAAAATGCCAAACTCCCAACTTGACATTTCTTTTACTCTTAATTTGTTGTGCCAATTGAAATTAACTATATTCCTCAAATTTTGGCACAATCTACTCTTCCAAGAGTAACCATTTGAGTTAAGGCATAGATTGCCTTTAATCCCTTAAGAAACTACCAAAATATCAACTTGGTAGTTCTTATTATTACCCCAATTGTGCCAATTTAATTTAGAAACACAATTCCTCAAGGTTTGGCACATTTTACTCTTACAAGAGTAACCATTTAAAAATAAGGCCTAAATTGCCCTTAACTTTCTAAGAAAATGCCAAAATCCCAAATTGGCATTTCTTTTACTCATATTTTGTTGTGCCATTGAAAATACATCAAAACTTCTCAACTCATAGCACATATTACTCCAATTAAGAGTAAATGATAATCCTTTTCATTTTCAAAGGTTAATAATAACCTTGAAAATGTTCCTTGAGTGTCAACTTCATCATGGTTAGGTTAACTACCCTTTCAATTTGAGTTGACACTCTCTAACCCATCTATGGGGTAGAGAAAATGCTCCTAGGAACCCAAAACCTATTGGTGCTCCTTGGATGCTCTAGGTACTCGCTAGGGATAATCTCCCTAGATACCTTCCTAGTGACTTTGTTTGGCTTCTTAGAAGCCTTGGTCACCTTTTCTAGGTCAACCCTAGGGATTTCTTCCCTTGTGACCTTTTTAGTGACTTTGTTAGACTTTTTAGAAGTCTTAGTCACCTTAGTTGTAAAAATACTCCTAGGGATAACTTCCCTTATACTTTTGACTTGACCCTTAGACCTAGACTCGGTTCCATAGCTATATGGAACCCTATGGTTAGAAATTACATCCTTCTTAGCCTTAAGTTTGTATCCCAAACCTCTATGGCCATTGGATGACTTTTGTTGTCCTAAACCTAGGTTTTGCTCATTTTGCCCTTTTAGGATATTTTCCATCCTTTTTAGGGTCTTTTCCATTTTATCAAGTCTTGACCTCAAGACTTGATTTTCTTTCCATAAATCCTTAGTTTTTGATTTATCATTAAGTCCATGAGCATTTTTATTTCTAGACCTATAACTAAAATTCTTAGTTTCCTTGTCTAGATTTTTATCTACCTTCCTAAACCTAGGTGCGGTAGTTTTAGCATGTAGAGCCACATGTTTTTCTTTAAAGCTCTCATGCTTTCTATTCTTATGGTAAATAGCATTAAAATGATAAAAATTAGAACTAGCATGTTTTTTACCATTATTCAAGAGAGTAGGCTCAATAAATGATACCTTTCTTTTTACCTTGGAGGCTCCCCCTTGAGTTGTGCTTCCTCCATGAGCCTTGACCACTTTCTTCCCCTTGGGACATTGACTCCGATAATGTCCCTTTTGATTGCAAGAGAAGCACACAATGTGCTCCTTGCTCTTCTTTATTCCGGGAGCGGTCTCTTTAAGCTTCACCTTGCCCTTTAGTGCCACTTGGCCCTTCTTCTTGGCCAATTCGGGGCACTTGCTCTTGTAGTGCCAATGTTCCCTACACTCAAAACATACAATGTGATTTTTATTTTTAATTGAAATATTTATACCTTCACATGTAGGGATGACACTTGCTCCTCCATTTGATGTCTCTTGATTTTTGGAGGATGCATCATCTTCTTCTCCATTTGACCCGGATGTAGAAGCTTCTCCTTCTTCTTGATCCGGCGTCACCAAAGGTTGCTCCCCCTCAATCCTAGAGGTGGAGGCTTCTTCATCTTCATCTTGTATGTGAAACAAAGAGTATGCTCCCTCTTTGCCCTTTTCATTTAATTCCTTTGAAGATGAAGCTTCTTGGACTTCTTCTTCGGAAGTTGAGCATCTCTCAACCTCGGAGTCCTCTTCCTCTTGATCTTGATCCAATGAGTCACCCTCTTTGGATTCTTCTTGGTTTGGTACAGTGGAGGGGATCTCATGAATCTTTGCCAATTTGCTTCATAGCTCTTTGGCATCTTCAAAATCTCCAATTTGCTCCAAGATATTACTTGGCAATAAATTGACCAAAAGCTTGGTCACTTTGTCATTGGCCTCAATTTTTTGGATTTGTTCTTGGCTCCACTTGCTCCTCTTGAGAACTTTTCCCTTGGAACTTGTTGGAGCTTCAAAGACTTCCATTAGAGCAAACCATTGCTCTATCTCCACCATCAAGAAATTCTCGATCCTTGATCTCCAAAGATCGAAGCTCATCATTGTGAATGGTGGAGGCACCCTTGTATCGAATCCAAGACCATCTTGGAATTCCATTTGAAGTTGAGCTTGATGATGAAGTCTTTGACTTTGATGAATTTGCTTCAACTTCTTCACCCTCTAGCTTGTTGACCCTTTCGGCGATGATTCCGGTGAAGAGCGGCCTTGCTCTGATACCACTTGTTGGGACCGAATGTGTAGCTAGAGGGGGGTGAATAGCTCGGCGCGATCTCGTGCTCGTCGTTGCTTGTTTCTTCAAAGAAATGCAACGGAAAATACAAAGAAACAAAACACACAACGCTAACTCGATGATTTACTTGGTATCCACCTCACAAGAGGTGATTAATCCAAGGATCCACACACTCACGCACCCTCCACTAATAAAACACTCCTTTTCGGTAACTACCGAAGGCGGTGAAGCCCTATAATACTCTCAATACAACAAGAAAGCAAGGGAAGATAAATACAAGAAATATCTTACAAGATATGCAATGAAAGCCCTAACCCTAGCTTCTTCTTCTTGTTGTAGTCACGCCTCTTGACTTGGATGTCTCTCCAAGATCCTTCAAGAACTGGCGGTGAGAGTGGAAGAACGCTGTGGAGAAGCTGCTGTGAAGATCGGGAGTGAACAATGCGAGCGATAGCGAAGGAATCGCACGCCAACGGCTTTATCCAGCGCCAACGGTCTGATCCCGATCGATTGGATTGCTCCCAATCGATCGGGGAGGCTTTGGATCGATCGACCGATCGATCCAGAGCGCCTCTGTGCTCTCGGGAATTGCCTGGATCGATCAGCTAATCGATCCAGGGCTTATCACGCAAACTCGCACCTCCCAATCGATCCACTGATCTATTGGGGGCTCTGGATCGATCGGTCGATCGATCCAGAGTTGTTCTGTGCGATCGCGCACTTCTCCCAATCGATGCACTGATCGATTGGGAGGAGCCTTGTCGTGGGGACTCACCCAATCGATCGGCCGATCGATTGGGCATGAGCCAATCGATCGGCTGATCGATCCAACTCACGGTTTTGCCCCAAAACCAAGTCCAAAGTCCCCCAAACCAACATCCGATCAACAATGACCTGTTGGTACATTATGCCTAGCATCCGGTCACCCTTGACCTGCTAGAACTCGCTCACCAAGTGCTCGGTCAATCCCTTTGACCCACTTGGACTTTTCTTCGTGCCAAGTATCCGGTCAATCCCTTTGACCTACTTGGACTTTTCCTCCTCGTGCCAAGTATCCAGTCAATCCCTTTGACCTACTTGGACTTTTCCTTCTCGTGCCAAGTATCCAGTCAATCCCTTTAACCTACTTGGACTTTCACCACCAGGTGGCCGATTAACCTTGATCCACCTGGATTTCCTCGTGTCTGGCTTCACTCACCAGGACTTCCTTTCTGCCTAGCTTCAGTCACCAGGACTTCTCATCTGCCTGGCTTCACTCACCAGGACTTCCCATCTGCCTGGCTTCACTCACCAGGACTTTCCATCTGCCCGGCTTCACTCACCAGGACTTTCCATCTGCCTGGCTTCACTCACCAGGACTTCTCATCTGCCTGGCTTCACTCACCAGGACTTTCCATCTGCCTGGCTTCACTCACCAGGACTTCTCATCTGTCTGGCTTCACTCACCAGGACTTTCCATCTGCCTGGCTTCACTCACCAGGACTTCCCATCTGCCTGGCTTCACTCACCAGGACTTTCACCTGGCTTCACTCACCAGGATTTTCTTCTGCCTAGCTTCACTCACTAGGTCTTTCACCTAGCTTCACTCACCAGGATTTTCCAGTCAAGTATCCAGTCAACCTTGACCTACTTGACTTACTTTCACAATCTTCCCACATGAACAATTGCACTTGCAATCTTCATGTGTTGTCTATATGTATTGTCACCATGTATTTGTTGGTTGCTACTCGGAAAACCTAGAGGTTCCACTGTACAAAAATTTTATACAAAGGTCTGAACCTTTTCCTAGCTACCATGTGTTCTTTTAAATTAAATTTTGGATCGCCTGCGGAACTTAACACGTTTGATCCAAAACTTAATCTATTCGTTCTTTTAGGTTTTGACTTGGGTCTCCTGCGGAACTTAACACGTTCGACCCAAATCACCTTAAGTTATTAATTTCATTAAATATTAATTTCCATAATTGGTTCCCAGTACTGACGTGGCGAGGCACATGGCCTTCTTGGATATGGGAGCAACCACCACCGACTAGACAAAACCTTTTATGGAAAGCTAATATTTAATTTCCTAAAATAACTTTAGGTTAACCGAAAAGAACAATCAAATCACAAGGGAAAAGAAAAAACAAAAGAACACAACATCGAAAAACATATTCGAAATACTAGAATCGCATGCCTCTTGTATTTGGTATTATTTCCAAAAATAACTAGTATGATGCGGAAAGAAAAATTACTAGTTATACCTTTTAGAAAGACCTCTTGATCTTCTACCGTATTCCTCTTCTAACCTCGGACGTTGTGTGGGCAACGATCTTCCGAGATGAGAACCACCAAGCACCTTCTTCTTCCTTGCAAATTTCGGCCATCAAAACTTCTTCTAGGATGAAGAGGTTCGACCACCACCACCATGCTCCAAGGGATGCTAGAAAAGAGGCTTCTTTTCTCTCCTTCTTCTCCTTCTTAGATCCGACCACCAAATCTATCTCCACCATGAGAAAGTTTCGGCCACATAAAGGAGAGGAGAGAAAACAAAGGGTCGGCCACACCCAAGGAAGAAAAGAGGGAGAAAAATAGAATAGAGTCGTTAGCATTGAAGCCTCCTCTACCCCCTCTTTTATAATCCTTGGTCTTGGCAAATAAGGAAAATTTAATAAAAACTTCCTTAATTCTTTTGTCATTGAAAAGGAAAATTTATTTAATTAAAATAATTTTCTCTTTTCAAATTATAATGGCCGGCCACTCTTCTCCCCAAAACAAGGAGAGTTTTAATTAAAACAAAAATTAAAACTTCCTAATTTGTTTCTAGAAATTTATAAAAATTTCTCCAATAATTTTAATCCCTTCATGATTGGTTAATAAAAAGAAATTTTATAAATTAAAATCTTTCTTTTAAACATGTGGATAATTTCCAAAAAGGAAAGTTATCTCTAAAAATTAAAATCTCCTTTCAATCTACAAATAAAGAAAGATATTAAATCTTTTCTTAATCTTTTGTAGAAACTAATAAAAGAGAATTTTTAATTTTTAAACTTTCTTTTAAATCATGAATATAATTAAAAGGAAAGTTTTTACCAAAATTAAAATCAACCTTTTAATCTACAAATAAGGAAAGAGATTTTAACTCTTCTCTTAATCTTTTGTAGAATCTTATAAAAGGAAGGATTTAAATTTTTAAACTCTCTTTTAAATTATATTATCCACATAAGAAAAAATTTTAAAATTAAAATTCCTTTTTATTTTAATAGAGCCGGCCATATGAATTCACCCATGAACATACCCATGGCCGGCCCTAGCTTGGTCTCCAAGCTAGCTTGGCCGGCCCCTATAGGATGGGTAAGAAGGTGGGTATAGGTGGGTATAGTACTCTATAATTAAGAGGCTACGATAGGGACCGAGAGGAGGAATTAGTTTTGGTCTCCCGATAAAATTAAGCATCCCGTGCTCGCCCCGAACACACAACTTAATTTTATCAATAATAATTCATTCCACTAGAGAACTATTATTGAACTACCGCACCAATCCCAAATTACATTTTGAGCTCCTTCTTATCATGAGTGTGTTAGTCTCCCTGTGTTTAAGATATCGAATGTCCACTAATTAAGTGAGTTACTGACAACTCATTTAATTAATATCTTAGTCCAAGAGTAGTACCACTCAACCTTATCATCATGTCGGACTAGGTCCACCTGCAGGGTTTAACATGACAATCCTTATGAGCTCCTCTTGAGGACATTATCAACCTAATATCTCTAGGACACAGTTTCCTTCTATAATCAACAACACACACTATAAGTGATACCATTTCCCAACTTATCGGGCTTATTGATTCATCGAACTAAATCTGACCCATTGATAAATTAAAGAAATAAATATCAAATATATGTGCTTGTTATTATATTAGGATTAAGAGCACACACTTCCATAATAACCGAGGTCTTTGTTTCTTTATAAAATCAGTATAAAAGAAACGACCTCAAATGGTCCTACTCAATACACTCTAAGTGTACTAGTGTAATTATACAGTCAAGATAAACTGATACCTAATTACACTACGACCTTCTAATGGTTTGTTCCTTTCCATTTTGATCGTGAGCTACTGTTTATAATTTATAAGGTACTGATAACATGATCTTCTGTGTGTGACACCACACACCATGTTATCTACAATATAAATTAATTGAACAACTACATTTATCACAAATGTAGACATTTGACCAATGTGATTCTTATTTCTAGATAAATGTTTTATACCAAAAGCTAAGCTTTTAGTATACATTCTAACAATCTCCCACTTATACTAAAAGACTAAGCTGTCATATTTGCTGCCATACATCTGATTCCCATGCCTTTCAAAAAGCTCTTGCCTTAAGGACCTTAGGTTATCATCTGATGCAATCTAGGCGGCAACAACTTCTCCTCGTTTATACGATTTCTCGTATTGGGTGGTACTTGCGCTCTATTGTGTTTACTTGCCTTATAGACTTATGGTTTCTTCGAGTTTGCTACTACACCAATATTATTACAATAAATTGTAATAATATTTGGACAAACCAGAAATCATATCTAAGTCTATCTTGAGGTTATTGAGTCATTCAGCTTTTATGGCTACCTCAGAGGCTTGCCATATACTCAGCTTCTATGGTGGAGTCCAGAAAAACACCTATGCTTATCACTCTTCCATAGTTATAACTTTTCCTCCTAAAGTAAACACAAAACCCCGAGGTCGACTTATTATTGTCTCTATCCGATTGGAAGTCAAAATCCATACAACCCACAAGGACTTAATTAACTGCCTTGTAAGCTAGCATATAATCTCTAGTGCCTCTAAGGTACTACAATATATGCTTTACTGTAGTCCACTATCCTTGTCCAGGGTTTCTTTGATATCTGCTAACTATGCTCTTGGCAAAACAGATTTCTGATCTCGTGCATAGCATACATTAGGTTGTCTAACTGCCGAAGCATAAAGAACTGCCTACATGTCCTTAATCTCCTTTGATGTCATCGGAGACATCTCTTTAGATAAAGACACTCCATGCTTAAAAGGTAAGAAACCTTTCGAGGAGTTTTGCATGCTTAAAACGAGCAATGATTTTCCGATGTATTAAGCTTGGGATAAGTAAAATATATTTTTTCTTTCGATCCCTTATCACTTTGATCTCAAAAATATATACATTCTCCCAAGTCCTTTATATCGAATTATTTGGACAACCATACCCTTACTTCTGACAATATTTTGATATTGTTTCCAACTACCAAAAATGTTATCTACGTATAGTACAAGAAATACCACCACGTTTCCATCACACCTTTTGTATACACAAGACTTATCCGTTTACTCAATAAATCCATAGGTCTGGATTACTTTGATAAACCGGATGTTCCAAGACCTTAAAGCTTTGTCTCAGTCCATAGACTGATTGAGCTTGCACACAAGATGCTCTTAGCCCTTTGCAATGAACCCTTCTGGTTGCTTTATATGGATGTTTTCATCAAGACTTCCATTAAGGAATGCTGTCTTGACATCCACTTGCCAAATAGATAAAAGAATCCGGATAGACTTAAGCATGGCTACCAGTGAAAAAGTTTCCTTTTCATCAAGCCTTGCTTTGAAAGTTACTACCTTCCTTTCTATCCCTTTTTTTTCTATTATAGACCTTTTTACACCCAAAGGCTTTTATACCATTTGGTGGTTCTACAAGCTTCCAGATTTTATTAGAATACATATATTCTAATTCTGTTATTCATTACTCTTTGCCAAGATGTTGCATCTTTATCTTGGAGTGTTTCGTCATATGTCCGGAGATCAGGTTCATGTCCTCCAGGGATCGAGTCCAAAAAACTCTCCCAAAACTTGAATCTTTTTAGGTTGCCTAACAACCCTCCCACTATGACAAGGCACTTTCTGCAATTGTGTATCATTTGTGATACGTGTTGCAATTTTCTTGTGGTATCTCATCTTGTACAGTTGGTACTAGATTAGACATGCCTTTTATTATTTCCTTAAGAACAAATTTTCTTATCGGCACATGGTTTATTACATAGTCCTTTTCTAAAAATCGGTCATTGATACTAACAATGATCTTCTGATTTTTAAGACTATAAACCTACTTTCATTTTACTAGGATAACCCACAAACAAGTGAATTCCTGTTCAACTTATCATTGTCTCTCTTCTGCATATGTGATGGACTTCTCGAATCCGAATATGCTTCGAAATAGGCTTACGCCTATTCAGCAATTCTATATGAGTAGAGAGTTCTGACTTTAGAAGGTACTATATTCACTCCTGTTTCTATAGTATATCCTTAAAATGATTTTGATAATATTCTTAATAACTCATCAATCTACTTATTTCCATAAGAGTCCTATACCTTCCTTTTCCTACACCATTCTGTTGGGGTGTACCAGGTGTAGTTAGTTTGGATTGAATCCCTACTTCTGATAAATGACTCCTAAATTCTCCCAAGAGGTACTTGCCACTACGATCTTACCGTAGTGTCTTGATACTTTTACTTTGTCGTTTCTCCACATCTGCCTCGTACTCTTTGAACTAATCAAAACACTTAGACTTGCGGCACATCAAGTAAATATATCCGTAACTCAAATAGTTGTCTATAAAATAGATGAAATATTTGAAACAACCTCTTGCCTGGATGCTCATAGGATCACACAAATCAGAATGAACCAATTCCAATATATCTTTGACTCCATACCCCTTAGACTTAAAAACTTCTTGGTTATTTTTCCTTCCAAGTAAGACTCGTAGGTTGGAAAGATTTCCACTGCTAATGAACCCAAAAGTTCATCAGCTACCAATGAATCATACTCAAGTTAATATAACCTAGCCTTAGATGCCAAAGATATAATTGGTTCATTTCCGAAGGTTACTTTCTCTTAAAGTTAGAAGATGTGTTACTAATTTTCATTTGTTGCATCGTGAGAGTTATTGGATTTATAAATTGCCAACCAACGTACCAGAACAGATAACTTCCCTCTTTGTCTTAATAACAACTTTGTTATTAAAAGAGGTAGAATATCAAGTTCTTTGAATAGTTTAGAAACTGAAAACTAGTTCTTTCTAAACTTGGTGCATAAAGACAATTACTCAAAAATCCATGTTTTATTCTTATCAAAAGATAAACATCTCCCACTGCAACAGCTACCATTTTTACAGTAGTGCCCATGTGGACGGTGTTTTAATTTTCATTTAGTTGTCGGGTTTCCTGGAACCCTGCAATGAATTGCGGACATGATTAATGGCATCTGTATCTACACTTCAGGTTCTGGTAGATAACACCACTAAACATGTTTCAACTAATGAATTAAATACACCTATGTTGTTCTTAGTTTTAAGAAGACAGTCTACCTTAATGCCCAAGTCCTATTTCCAATCATTACAATTGGGACTACTAAGCCTTTTCTATAGTATGACTACTAGGGGATTGACAAATATTTAAATCCTAAGAATCACAAAAATATTTAGTCAAGATCAACTCCTTAAAAATCCCCATTAATTTTGTATGCCACGTTAGTGTGGACGTATACAAAATCGAAGAGGAGATTTTATTCATTAATTTTATTATCTCGTCAACTTCACTTTATGACGAATAAAATTAATAGTTGATTTGTCTTTGATCAAATATTTGGTCAACAACTTTTGAATTTAAAAAAAATATTGATTCCTCAAATAATATTATTTAAATTCACCAACACCTCAAACACCGTGAATTTTGCATGCCACGTTAGTGTGGACGTATACAAATTCAACATTTGTAAAAGGAGGGTTTTAACCCATTAATTTTATTATCTTGTCAACCTAACTTTTTGACAAATAAAATTAATAGTTGGTATCATTTGGTCACACAAATAATAGCAGTGACTCCGATGGGGAGGATACTATTAGATGTGTCTAAGTGTATACCATTACTTGACACTAAGTCCATTAATAAGATTATGCCCCTTCCGTTGGGGAAGATCACACGCTCTTAATTAACTTCCTATAGTCATCCAAAAATGGAAGTCTATTCTAGTGATCCACAAACAAGCTCATCCGTTATGGAGGAAGGCACTCAGAGCCAACGCGCAAGCTTGTTTGCATCACTTATAAACCAGTAATGGAGACCATGGGATTTACTTAAAAATCCCTCTCCCACTTAGTTATTTATAAATGAGGAATTTTAACTATGCTAGCCTACTAAATATGTAAACTAACATGCACACACAGCACAATATAAAAGCAATAAATAGAAAATCTAATTTTCAACTATTATGGCTTTTATCTCTTGTTGTCCTCCGTGTGTTGTCATCCCAAGCTGCTGCCATATTTGGCCACTGCCACCGGGTCTAGCTGTCGCATCCATCTTGCTCCTAGTTCCACTGCGCCTCTGGTCCTTAGAAGGTTCCACGCTTTGCAAGATTCGATCCGCGACATAAATAGAATTTTACATTTTGATCCTATATTCCTCGAAGGAATGTACATGTAAACTAGATCGAACATAAAATAAAATTTACATCCATCGATCCTATATTCCATAAAAGGAATGTACATGTATCTAGATCAAAAATAAAATCCTAATAAAACTAAATACAGCTCCTGCTGTATTTTAATACAATCATGCACACACAGATAAATGCCCTTGACATGTCCAAGGGTCCAATCACACACATAATAACTAAAAGCCATAATAGTTGGATCCTGCATCCACAAAGTTAGCACATCCTACTATTAACCTGCCTAAATTATGTATGACATGTGCATAATTAAACTAATACCAAATACACAGAGGCAAAACCCTAGCTCTGATACCAATTGTTGGATCGAAAAGAATTTAGATATCTCCACAATTGCATGATATTGTCCACTTTGGGCCTAAGCTCTCATGGTTTTGCTCTTGGGCTATCCCCAAAAGGCCTCATGCCAATGGAGATATCTTTTCTCTTATAAACCCATGATCTTTCCCATGTGTTTCCAATATGGGACTATGTTTGCAACCTTGCAACCCCAACAGTATTGTCAAACATCGAAACCCTAACATCAAGACTCGAGCTTGACTCAATTCAAGCTCAATCAACCAGGTCAACCTTGACCTAGGGAATATTGCACCAACAAAACAAACCATCTTTCGTTCCTCTAGGATATCCCACGAACAAGTGAACTTCTGTACGTGATTCCAACTTATCAACGTCTCCCTTCAGTACATATGCTAGACTACTCCAAATCCGAATATGTTTAAAACTAGGCTTACATCCATTCCATAATTCTGTGGGAGTAGAGGGTATTGACTTAGAAGGTACCAAGTTCAGAATGTACACCGCCGTTTCCAGAGCATATCCCCAAAATAAATTTGGTAATTCTGAATAACTCATCATTGATCTAACTATTTCCATAAGAGTCATATTCCTCCGTTCCGCCACACCATTCTGTTGGGATGTACTAGGTGCAGACAATTAGGATTGAATCCTGACCTCTGATAAGTAACTCCTAAACTCTCCTAAGAGGTACTCTCTACCACGATCAGACTGTAGTGTCTTGATACTTTTACCATGATGTTTCTCCACATCAACCTTGTACTCTTTAAACTTATCAAAGCACTCAGACTTGCGGCGCATTAAGTAAATGTACTCATATCTCGAATAGTCGTCTATAAAAGAGACAAAATATTTGAAACCACCTCTTGCTTGGATAGTCATAGGCCCACACAGATCAGAATGAACCAATTCCAACACTTCATTGGCTCTATGCCCCTTTGCCTTAAAAGGTCTCTTGGTCATTTTTTCTTCCAAGCAAGACTCGCAGGTCGGAAAGTTTTTCACTACCAATGAACCCAAAGGTCCATCGGCTATTAACCTTTGAATCCTACTCAAGTTAATATGACCCAACCTTAGATGCCAAAGATATGTTTGGTTCATTTTTGAAGGTTGCTTTCTCTTATTAGAATTAGAAGATGTGCTATTAATTTTCATTTGTTGCATCGTGGGAGATATTGGATTAAGAGTATACAAATTGTCAACCAACGCACCAGAATAGATAATCACCCTATTTTTCTTGACAATCACTTTATCATCAAAAGAAACAGAATATTCATCCATAAATAATTTAGAAACTGAAATCAAGTTCTTTCTAAAACACGATACGTAAAGATAATTTTTCAAAATCAAAGTTTTATTCCTATCAAAAGATAAATAAGCATCTCCCACTGCAACAGTCGTCACTCTCGTAGCATTGCCCATGTAGACGGTAATCTCCCCTTCATGTAGTTGTCTGGTTTCCTGGAACCCCTGTAATGAATTACAGACATGATCAGTGGCTCCCGTATCTACACACCAAGTACCGGTAGATAACACCGCTAAACATGTTTCAACAACTAATAAATAAGATATATCTTTATTGTTCTCCTTTCTGAGAGGGCAGTCCACCTTCCAATGTCTAGACTGCTTGCATGTGAAGCACTTGCCCTTCGGCTTCTTCACACCTGCATGCGGCCTAGTCCCTTAAGGTTGAATCACTTTCTTTGTCGAACCAACTTGTTTCTTCTTCTTCTTTCCGCCTTTCGGCTTAGAAGCAGAAATGCTTTCAGCAATGTGAACTTGAGAACTTTGACGAAATAGCCCTTCTACCGCTTAGAGTTCTGCCAGAAGTTCTGCCAACGAATAAACCCTTTTGTTCATGTTGTAGTTTAGGCGGAACTGCTCAAAACTCTTGGGCAGTGTTTGGAGAATGATATCGACCTGGGTTTCCCCATCAATTTCAGCTCCAAGGACTCCCATCTCATTCAAATGAGCCATCATCTTGAGGATATGATCCCTTACGGGTGTCCCCTCAGTCATGGTAGTCGTCATTATGTTTTTCATGGCCTCCTGCCTGGCAGCCTGATTCTGGTGTCCGAAGAGTTCCTTGAGATTGAGCATCATGTCATAGGCAGTGGGTATGGCCTGATGCTAATGTTGCAGCACATTTGACATAGAAGTCAAAATGTAACACCGCGCCATCTCATCTACCTTAGCCCATTTCCTATGTCTCTCTATCTCCTCTTCACTAGAATCCTTATCAGGCACGCTAGAACAGACCTCAAGAAGTACAAACTTGTATTCTTCAGCAGTTAAGATAATGTCCAAGTTCCGTTTCTAATCAATATAATTTGGACCAGTAAGTTTATTTTCTTTTAAATAACAGCAAGAGCATTGAAAGCCATTTTGAAATCCTGAGAATCACAAAATAAAATATTTGGTCAAAACTTTAGAATTTAAAATAATATTGATTCCTCAAACAATATAATTTAAATTCACCAACACCTCAAAATACCGTGAATTTCGTATGCCACGATAGTGTGGACGCATACTAATTCAAACATTTGTAAGAGGATGTTTTACTCATTAATTTTATTATCTTGTCAACCTAACTTTATGACAAATAAAATTAATAGTTGGTTCATCTTCGGCCACACAAATAATAGCAGTGTCTCCGATGGGGAGGATACTATTAAATGCGCCTAAGTATATACCATTACTTGATACTTAGTCCATTAATTAGGATCGTTCCCTTCAGATGGAGAAGATCACACATACCTAAATAATTTCCTATAATCATCCATAAAGGAAGTTTGATCTAGTGATCCGCAAACAAACTCATCCGATATGGAGGAAGGCACTTAAAGTCAATGCACAAGTTTGAATGCATCACTTACAAACCAGTAATGGAGACCGTGGAATTTATTTAAATAATCTCTCTCCTACTTAGTTATTTAAATTGAGGAATTTTAATATGCGCACACGTCACAACATATAAAAATAGCATCACAGTACATAAAAACAACATATAAAGGCAATAAATATAAAATTTCCTACTATTATGGCCTCATCCATCACTGTCCTCCAATATGCCGCCAATGGATCAAGTCATCGTGTCTATCTTGCTTCCTTTTTCGCCGCGCCTCCGGTCCTCAAAATAGCACCACGCATAGCAAGGATACAAGCCGCAACAACAAGAAATAAAAATTTACATTTATCGATCCTATATTCCACATAGGAATTTACATGTAATCTAGATCGAACATAATAAAAAAAAACTAATACATCAACCGGCTATATTTAATCATTACAATCATGCACAACACAAAACAACCTCGACATGCCCGAGGGTTCAAATCATACATAAATACAAAAGGCCATAATAGTTGGAACTAGAACATCTGCAACCACAGAGTTAATCTTTCTTGCACATTCTACTATTATCCTGCCTAAACTTATATATGAGCAGTGCATAATTTAACCGAAAACCAATCACACAGAGCCAGAAACTTGCTCTGATACCACTTGAAGGCGTTGGAATTCCGTTCTGTTTCAATTTCCTTGTACAAAAATTATGCAAGTACAGAACTTTTCCTAGAAGCCCGTATGTTCGATCAGACATATGTTTGGTCAATCAAGCAAGTTCTTGATGGATCAAAGCACACCTTGATCGAAGTACAAGATCGCTGGCCTCTTGTGTTGGTATTCAAAATCGATACAAAGAAAACTAAACTAATTACGCAGCGGAATCAAAGAACTGGTTGTACCTTTCCTTTGTAGCTAAAGAGATCTTGATCTTCTGTTGTATTCCTCTCCTCTTCTTGGTCGTGTGGGCGACGATCTACCAAGATAACAAACACCCTTTCTTTTGTTGTATCCAAACCGCCGGTCACCAAGAGAAGCTCTAGGATAGGACGCCTTCTCCTCTTCTTCCTTCTATTCTTCTTCTTCCTCTTCTCCAATCCGCTGCCCGCCAAGGAACCTAAGCAAGAGGCACCGGACCCTAGCAAGGAGGAGGAGACCGCCGGCCCTTAGCAAGGAGGAGGAGACCACCGGCCCTTAGCAAGGAGGAGGAGACCGCCGGCCCTAGCAAAGGAGGAGGAGTCGCCGGCCTTAGCAAGGAGGAGGCGACCGCAGGCCCTAGCAAAGGAGGAGGAACCGCCGGCCTTTGCAAGGAGGAGGCATCGTCGGCCCTAGGAAAAGAGGAGGTGCCGCCGGCCCTAGGAAAGGAAGAGGCTAACCAAAAACCACAATAACAACAACATGGATGGGTGGATGCGAGGCTTTATATAGAGGCTACAACAAGGACCAGGGCCGATTTTAGGCATAGGCCATTAAGGCCTATGCCTAGGGCCCCAATTTTTATTGGGGCTCATTATTTTTAAAATATTAAATATATTTTTATGTGTTCTTTAAAGAGAATAAAAAAGAATAGGGTCGATGTGATAAAAGATTGCACAATCTCATTCTCTAAAAATTGAAGCTATTATTTTTAATATATTAAATATATTTTTATAATAGGGCCCACATGATTAAATATTTACATTATCTCCATCTCTAATCAAAGCTTCGGATTAAGCAAAAATCTCATTATGGTTCCAATTATTTCATAAGATCAAATATATTTCTCTTTAATATCTCTCAATCCTAGTATTCTCTTGTTAGTTTCTCTTTCATTGGTGATGCTTTCTCCTTTGATTAATAATAACATGAATTAGAAATTTTTTATCTTATCCATACAATGTAAAATAAAATTTTTGATTTTTTTTAGCTCCCCTCTTCTCCTTTTCCAACTCCTCCTCTCTGTGTTTCTCTTGCTCAATGAGATTAGTGAAGACAAACCACACCTAATATTAACACACTTATCCGTGCTGCTACTATGCTCCTTGATTAATTAAATTCAAATGTTGATGCATTCATCCATATTGTGTCTAATTGAAATGGAAAATTTTATTATTTTTGAGCAATAATGAGTTAGATATCTTTATCATTTCGTTTTCTTGATAAGCATTAAGTTTAACTTTTATTTAGTTGTATTTATAGTCAGAAATTATTCGATTTTCTCTTTGTCTCCATTCTATCATTTACAACTGTTTTGGTTTAGGTATAAAAAATATGATTTATTTTTTCTTTTGCTCCATGCCTAAAAAGGCTCACATTTAGTTCTTTATAAATGATAATGTTCTAAGGATTATATTAAGTTTTGTCATTTAATACATTTTTTTTGCACTTCACGGATGATGATGAGTTGAGCATGGAAGTATAATTTTTTTCTATCGTTATCCTATTTCATTGTTCTTATTTCCTCAATTTTGTTTCTTTTTGTAAGAGTTACTTTCTTCATCTTTTATTTAAGTAATTAGACATATTTCTATCTTTATTTATTTTTAAATAATTTTGATTACACTTATTTTTAACTAAGTGAATTGTAAACTTATTATATCCTTGAGATATATTATTATATTTACTTTAAAGTCTATACTTCTCTTAATTAGGGTATCAAAACTTAAATATGAAAATTTAATTAATAATTTTATATTTCAAAAAAGGAGAAAATTAAATTTTATATATAAATATTCTTTAAATTAATATTTTAATTTGTTAACCATCATTTTCGATCCCAAATTTGAATGAAAAGGATGAAGAAAATTTTTCTTTAAATAGTGTCAAAGACCTACTTTTTTCCGCCTAGGGCCTTAAATAGGCTTGAGCCGGCCTTGACAAGGACCTAGAGGAGGAATTGGTTTAGGCCTTCTGATGGGCTTGGGCTTCATGTGTTCGGCCCGAACACTCAACTCAAGTCCATCAATAATAACTCATACCACTAAAAGGTTATTATTGAATTACCGCACCAATCCCATATTACAA